>NW_017671670.1:104737-181911 GCF_001879085.1 Nicotiana attenuata
CTTTTGATTATGTCCGGGGTGGCTTATTGCCTGAGCAGTTCGTACTGGGTGAGACGAGATCATTGGAATTAGGATCAGTGCAATCTGACTATATGAAGTACATTAAGGAGCTAAGACCATTATTTGGTTCAGAATGAGGTGATGGTTATTCTCAGGAGTATAGACCCAAATGATTGGTTGATTCGGCAGTTGATTATGAATTCCTGCACATCTCTTCCGCAGTGGCGGTATTGTAAGAGTTAGAGTAAGACCGGTGTATGTCATGGGGTGCAATGGGAGCATCAGATTCGTGGAATTTCGACTAAGTTGATCAGGAAATGTTATTGTGGTCCGATGAGTAAAATGATGCAAGGGGTGAATTCAGCAAAGCTATGCAGTTATGTTTGGGTACAGCGTGTGGTGATTGATGTGGTGTTCGTATGTTGGAAACAGGCCTGACAGAGAATTCCGGATGTTGGAATTAGGCTCTAAGGCCTATCTGCTTGAATAAAAGGAAATATCTTCAGAATTGATCGAGCAAATGCGCCCAATTGAGTTGTGGTAGCACGGGAAGGTGCATGAGGTGTTAAACAGTGATTTCAGACTGCTTTAGTGTAGTTCTCAGCACGTTCGAGGACGAACGTATGTTTAAGTGAGAGAGAATGTAACGACCCGACCGGTCGTTTTGAGTTCTAGCGCTCCGTTCAGCAGCCTGAGGCCGTGAGCAGCTTCATTTCAGGTATTATGACTTGTGCGCGTGGTCGGAATTGAACTCCGGGAAGTCCAGAGTTGATTTGGAAAGAGAATTCTCATTTCGAAAGCTTAAAGTTGAAAGAATGAACTAGGATTGGAATTTTAGGTAAAAGACCTCGGAATCGGGATCTGAAGGTTCCAGCAGGTTCGTATGATGATTTCGGACTTGGGCGTATGCCCGGTTCGGATTTTGGATAACCCGGGAGCGTTTTGGCTCTTATTGTGGAAGTTGACATTTTTGAAGAATTTCATAAGTTTGGCTTGAAGTGCATTTCAGTGCTATCAATGTCCGTTTGGGATTCCGAGTCTGTGAATAGCTCCGTATGGTGATTCTGGAGTTGGGAGCGCGATCGGAAGTAAATTCGGAGGTCTGTAGGTCATTTTGGAGCCATTTGGCTAAAAATAGAAATTTGAAGGTTTTTGAGAAGTTTGACCGGAAGTGGACTTTTTGATATCAGGGTCGGAATCCGATTCTGAAATTTGCAGTAGGTCCGTAATGTCAAATATGACTTGTGCGCAAAATTTGAGGTCAATCGGACGTGATTTGATAGGTTTAAGCATCGAAAGTAGAAGTTGGAAGTTCTAAAGTTCATAAAGCTTGGATTGGGGGGTTGATTCTTGATTTCAGCGTTGTATGATGTGATTTGAGGCCTCGAGCAAGTCCGTAATGTGTTTTGGGACTGGTTGGTATGATTGGTTGGGGTCCGGGGGCCTCGGGTGGATTCCGGATGGTTAACGGATCGAACTTAGAATTTGGAAGAGGGCTGAAGGATCTGGTTACTGGTATTTTCGCTTCTGCGGTGGGCTAACCGTAGAAGCGGCCCCGCAGAAGCGGAAACGGAGCCGCAGAAGCGGTTTTTGGTCAAAGGTTCGAAGGCCGCAGATGCGATCAAAGTTTCGCAGAAGCGGGACTGCATCTGCGGGAGGCGTGTCGCAGAAGCGAGATTGGGGTGGCCCAGGGAGGACCGCATATGCGGTATTTGGACCGCAGGTGCGAAAAATGCTGGGGGCAGAATGGTTGTTTAAAATCGGAATTTTTGCCACTTCTTCTCATATTTTCTTGGCTTGGGCGATTTTTTGGAGAGCTTCAAGTGGGATTTTCGTCATCTATGTAAAGGTAAGTTACTCCTACTCATTTCCAAGTTAAATACAAGATTATATCATGGAATTAGACATGAAAATTATGGGAAAATTGAGATTTTTGGAAGAAAACCTAGAAACTTGATAAATTGGATTTTACCACGAATTTGAGCATGGAATTAGGAGTAAATTATATATTTGAGCTAGTGAAGCTATGGGTAGAGTATGTCTTCAAGAAATTTCGGATTTTCGGGCACGTGGGCTCGAGGGCGTTTTGATCAACTTTTCGATCAGAGTTAGGAACTGCTATAAATTTGATCGTAATGAATATTTGTGCATATATTAATGGATTTGCGTAAGCGTTGGCTAGTTTTGGAGCGTGGTGCATCAATTAGAGTCTTCGGAAGGGCGTGGAATGCCGGTTATGGATCTTCGGAGCGAGGTGAGTCTCCTTTCTAACCTTGTAAGAGGGAATTGTCCCCATAGGTGAAATAATTGATTATGTGCTCCTATTTGCGGGGGCTACGTACGCACGAGGTGACGAGAGTCCGTGCGTAGCTACTATTATGCTATTGTCCGGGTAGTTAGGGCCCAAAAACATGTATACTTGGATTATTTATGAACCCATTGATAGCTTGAATTGCTTGAATCACCTTGGATTAGTAAATGAATTTAAAAGGAGATTAAACATCATTTTTGCTGAATTGTTAAAAAGAGAAATTGTTTTATTTGGGTATATATTCCCGATAAGTTCTTAATTGACTGATTGAGCATGTATCTCTATGTGTACCTGCGTCGCATGCGTGATTCGCGAGCAGGGTATGTGTTTATTTATGGAACGGTCCGAACGCCTCGATAGATTAAATAGATGCATCTATGGTTCGTGCCGTTCGACCCTCGGCAGTGCACAGTTTACATTTCTGCTGGAGCGGGCCGTCGACCTCGGCATGATTTGCGCATGATATGTATATTGTTTCCCGGAAATTTTAAATATTGATATTGCCTTCCATGGCTTTATATAAATTGATAAGATAATGAAGAGTAAACCTTGAAAATCCTTGATTATTTGTTGAAGGTGTTTACCTGTTTTCTGGCTTCGTGAATTAGGACTGCTATATAAATCCATTATTTCCTCACATTTTTAGTATATTGTCAAATGACCTCTAGTAAGTGTCGAAGTTGACCATCTCGTCTCTACTTCTTCGAGATTAGACGAGATACTCATTGAGTACACGTTGTTTACGTACTCATACTACACTTCTGTACATTTTTGTTGCATAGGTATATTTATCTCTAGCAGCCCACTGGGCATAGCAGCACAGATGATTCGGGGACTAGGTGAGTTGCATTATTCGAGGCGGCCCGCAGCTAGTAAAGTCCCTTCCAGTAATTGTATTTTCTTTCCGTCCACTGTATTCCGGACGGATGTTGTATTGTATTTTATTTCCTTATCAGTAGATGCTCATGCACTTGTGACACCGGGTTTTGGGATAGTTTTTAAATATTTTTGTATTGATTGCTAGTATTTATCTTGAATTGAAGCAGTTATCTTTTTACTTATGAAATTTAAAGGAGAATCTTGATTTCCAAAATTGTTAAAATTGGAGTTTAATTAAGTATTTGGTTGGCTTGCCTGACAGCAGTGTCCGGCGCCATCACGACCCTTAATGGATTTTGGGTCGTGACAAGGATGAAGATCCGACTATCAAAAATGATGCAAAGTTATTGGAAAAAGATTATGAGGAAGGGGACATGCAATTAGAAGAAGTTCAACCAAAAATTGAACTCAAAACTCTCCCTTCTCATTTGAAATATGTCTATCTTGAGCATGAGTTATTTTCAGTAATTATTTCATCTTCTCTAACTACAGAACAGGAAGAAAGATTGATTGAAGTATTAAAAGCACACAAAGGAGCCTTGGGATGGACTGTAGAAGATATCAAAGGGATTAATCCAGCAATTTGTACCCACAGAATCCTCATGGAGGATAGCTACAAACCAATAGTCCAACCCCTAAGAAGATTAAACCCAGCAATGCAGGAAGTGGTAAAAAAGGAGATTGTAAAGCTTTTGGCGGCAGGTATTATTTACCCTATTTCTGATAGCCCTTGGGTAAGTCCTGTTCAGGTAGTACCAAAAAAAGGAGGTATGACAGTGATAAAAAATAAAAATAATGAACTAATACCTACCAGGACCGCCACAGGATGGAAAGTCTGTATAGATTATAGACATCTTAATGATACCACTAGAAAAGATCACTTTCCTTTGCCATTTATTGATCAAATGTTAGAAAGAATTGCAGGATATGAGTTTTATTGTTTTCTTGATGGCTATTCAGGGTATAACCAAATACCAATCGCACCAGAAGATCAAGATAAGACAACTTTCTCATGTCCTCATGGAACATATGCATATAGGAGAATGCCATTTGGTTTGTGCAACGCCCCTGCTACATTTCAGCGTTGCATGTCAGCAATTTTTTCTGACATAACCGAAAAATTTCTTGAAATTTTCATGGATGATTTTACACTCTTCGGCAAGGATTTTGAGGATTGTCTTCACCACTTAACCTTAGTTCTTAAGAGATGTGAAGAGACAAACTTAATTCTTAATTGGGAAAAATGTCATTTTATGGTTACTGAGGGAATTATTTTAGACATAAAATCACTGCTAAAGGGATAGAAGTTGATAAGGCTAAAATTAATCTTATAGCATGATTACCCCCTCCCACAACTGTTAAAGGCATTAGAAGCTTTCTAGGTCATGCAGGTTTTTACAGACGGTTCATAAAAGATTTTTCAAAGATTTCAAAACCACTGACTAACCTTTTAATGAAAGATGTTAAGTTTGAATTTTCAGGTGAGTGTATGAAAGCCTTTGACACCCTTAAATAAAAATTATCAACTGCCCCTATAATTGTGTCCCCTGATTGGAACCAACCTTTTGAGGTCATGTGTGATGCTAGTGATACAGCAGTTGGAGCTGTTTTAGGCCAGAGAAAAGATAAGATTTTTCGTCCAATTTACTATGCCAGCAGGACAATTAATGAGGCTCAACTAAATTATGCCACGACTAAAAAAGAACTACTAGCAGTGGTATTTGCATTTGATAAGTTTCATTCCTATCTGATAGGAACCAAGGTCATTGTTTTTACTGACCATGCGGCTCTAAAATACCTCTTAGCAAAAAAAGATGCGCGACCTAGATTGTTAATATGGATTTTACTTCTCCAAGAATTTGAGCTCGAAATAAAAGATAAAAAGTGAACAGAGAATCAGGTACCTGACCATTTGTCTAGATTAGAGAACTCCCCACTTGAGTTATGTGATATAAAAGAAGAGTTTCCCGATGAACATATTTTTTCTATCAACTCAGTTGCGACTCAACCACCCTGGTTTGCAGATATTGCAAATTACTTGGTTGGAAAATGGACACCCCAAAATCTCACTTACCAACAGAGGAAAAAGTTGATATATGATGCTAAATACTATTTGTGGGATGACCCTTACTTGTTTAAAATTTGTGCAGATAATATTATCAGAAGATGTGTACCAGAAGAAGAAATGACCAAAATTTTGTATCATTTCCACGATGGAGCAGTTGGAGGACATTATGCAGCAAATCGAACTGCCTTTAAAGTTCTAGAGGTTGGATTTTTCTGGCCAACACTTTTTAAGGACGCTCGTGCCTACGTTGCACAGTGTGACGGGTGTCAAAGAACAGGCAATATCACTAAGAGAGATGAGATGCCATTGCAATCAATACAGGTATGTGAAATATTTGATGTTTGGGGGATAGATTTCATGGGTCCTTTTCCTTCATCTCATTCTTTTGAATATATCCTTGTGGCTGTGGATTATGTTTCAAGATGGGTTGAAACCATCCCAACAAGGAAAAATGATGCTCAAACTGTGTGCAATTTTCTTAAGAAAAATATTTTTACTAGGTTTGGTACACCACGAGTTATCATTAGCGACCAAGGGTCTCATTTCATGAATAGACAATTTTCAGCATTATTGTCAAAATATGGTGTGACTCACAAAACAGGAACACCATATCATGCTCAAACACAAGGGCAAGTTGAGGTTTCTAACCGCGAATTAAAACGAATACTTGAAAAAATGGTTGGAATCTCCAAAAAAGACTGGGCTTCAAAATTAGATGACACACTGTGGGCATATCGAACGGCGTTTAAAACGCCTATTGGTACGTCTCCATATCGATTAGTCTTTGGAAAAGCTTGTCATGTTCCAGTTGAATTAGGACACAAAGCTTTTTGGGCGTTGAAAGCATTGAACTTTGAATTAAACTCTGCTGGTAAAAATAGATTTTCTCAGGTGAATGAATTGGAAGAACTCAGATTAGAAGCCTATGAAAATGCCAAAATTTTTAAAGAAAAAACAAAAAAGTGGCACGACAATTTAATCCGACAGAGAACTTTTAAAATTGGAGCATGTACTTCTATACAACAGTAGACTCAAGCTATTTCCAGGAAAATTAAAATCCAGGTGGACGGGTCCTTACAATGTTACAGATGTTACTCCATACGGAGCAATTGAAATTCAACAAACCAATGGAGGAGACAAATTTAAGGTAAATGGTCACAGGTTAAAATTATATTTTGGAGGGCATTTTGAGCAACAACCATCTGTCACTTTGATAGATTGATGAAGTCTACAATTAATAAGTCGAGCTGGCGACGTTAAACTCAGAACTATGGTTCCTTACCCGTAGCCATTGAGGGTGAAGCAATGGAGCCTCATAAGTCCAACATAGATTTAAATAGTTAAATGCTTAATCAATTGATCTGGTTAATATCCAGGTTATTGTACAACCAGAACATCTCATGAAGGCCTCTACAAAAACAGAGTCACCTATACAGGAGTAACTCCATGGTGATCGGTATGCCTAAGTAACTGGTTGGTTAACCATTTAATAATGTAATTCATATGTTGGTACAGGTAATTTTCTAGTTTATATACAAACTAGACTTGTTATTTATACGCAAAAGGTGTGTGGCTGCAGTTTCTTTCAAGCTTTCTTCTGCAGTTGTATATTTGAAAGCCAAAAAGATTTTTATCTATCTATCTATCTATATATATATATATATATATATAATAGATTTTTTTTAATAATTATGCCTCTTGTAAAGTGTTAATTTATCAAAATAAAACTCTTATCATTCTATATCAAATATATATTTTTTATATTTACCACATAACTTTCTTGTTTTTAAGTTTATTTTTATGAAGGAAAGAACAAATATCTTCAATACTTGGCAAGATATTCAGAGATTGAGAACCATTATGATCAAAAAGCAAGTAGAACTTATAATCTATATGCTAGAACTTGCCCCGAATGTCTTTCGAGGCGAAATCCTAGACAACACTGATTTTTGAAATATGAATTTAGGCTTTCTTTGTTTACCTCAGCCTTTTCTAGATATTGCACAAAAATTTACTACAAAAAAATAAATCCCTAGCACCTATTTTGAAGCTTGAAGACCTAATTTTTTCCTTTGATACCTAAGATGCCCAAATTTAAATATCACATTCATGCTTATGATTTTAAAAGTCCTTTTTCAGAAAATAAGTTTGGAGCTCATTTTGAAAAAGAATCAGAATTAAAGAAAAGAAAAAAAAGGAGAGATTGGTCTTATGTTCAAGCATTATAAGTACAAAAAAAAATATTAATAGCAAATATTTGGAAAGTCTGATCTTAGAAATATTCTGCTCCAAAACTGGAAAAAGATAAGTCACTACAAATATAACCTTTAACCTACTAGCCTGAAGCCAACATTACAAGCCAGAAAACATCCTAAAAGATTTTAGAAATCAGTGTTTAGTCTACATTAGTGAAGATAAACATAAAGGGCAAGCCTATGGACAAAAGATGAGGAATACTCAATGCAAATGATCATAAAGTTATCAATTTTAGAGAAGTCTCAAAAAGAAAGAAGGTACAATTTTTGTTGAATAAAAATAAAAGTAAAAACAAGGTAAAGATTTGATGAATATAGAAAATTTATAAAGTTTGAAAGCATGATAGATTTTATTTGATTAAATTTTCATTTTACAAGATTCGCCATAATTTAAAAAAAAAACAAATATAGTAACATATCTTTTTCAAAATTCTTTTCCTCGAGGACGAGCAAAAATTCAAGTGTGGGGGTATTTGATGGATATAAATTATTCATATATTTTAATATAAAAATATAATATTTTAGATATAAAACATGACCAATTTATATCCTATTCTCGCGCTTTTCTAACAATTCGCGCAGGAAAAAGAATACATGAAAAAAGAGAAAAAGAAAGAATCTACAGTTCAAGGAAGAAGGGTGCATTCGTGACAATTTCATCTAAGACTAGACAAAGTCAAGAGATACAAAGTTATGGCAAATTCTCACCAAAATATCAAGACAAATTGCCATATCAATTTCTCGTCAAGGCCATATGATATATTAATATTATATTGCAATTTCTCGCCAAGGCCTTGTAGGAATTTTCCTATAAATAGCCATATGTTTGTAGAAGAAAGAGCATCCCACTTTGTATCCAATTTTCTATCTAGTTTTCTAAAGAGAAAGAGAAGAGTAATCTTGGTCTCTTCCTCTAATATTTCTCTTTGTACTAAAATATTCTTAGTTTTTTGAAAGTATTTTTAGCTTTTCTTACTTCATAATGGAGTAATTTCTTTTTGTTGGGATAGTTGATGAAGCTTGATATAATTATAATACTATCTCAGTTTCAATACTTGGCCTGAAACTCTATTTTCATTTCATACTATGCTGGAATGATAATTTTTTAATCATTATTATCACATCTACATATTTTATATCTAATTTATTCTTATATTAATTTTGTAATTCTAACATAGCAAAATTAATATATAATAATTGATGAATAAATTATTAGAGTGAAAGTAATTTTTGGTAAGATTATTATTTCAAGTCTGTAATCTTGCTTTCCTCAGTTTTAATTCTCACGGAGGAATTGTTGAAGGCAAGATTATTGATTTTCTAGTAAAAATATTCTCACGAAGTTTTTACTCACAGAATATTAGAGTGAAAGTAATTTCTAGTAAGATTACTATTTCGAATTTGTAATCTTTCCTTCCTCAGTTTTAATTCTCACGGAGGAATTGTTGAAGGCAAGATTATTGATTTTCTAGTAAAAATATTCTCACGAAGTTTTTACTACGCTTGAGCACAATTCAGGCAAGATATTTCGGTTTAATCGTCACTAGTTTTAAATCAATTAATTGACATAACCTCACGGAGTGTTAATTATTTATTTATTTCTTAGTGTAAAAAAATAATTGTATTAGCAATAAGCAATTTATTCTTTAGAGAAATACGTATGAAACTGAGATTTTATTGTAATGATATATCAAGTGAATTCAACGATTCCCAACTCTTTTTAAATATAAACTTTTCAGAAGAAATTTGTCTTAATTTAAAATTCCAAACACACCTTTCATCAATTTGGTTCTCTCAAATAGTAGTCAAAATATTACAAGTCTGTAGCTTAGATTGTCCAATCTCTGTGGGAGATATCATAAACTATACTAGAATTTGACAGAGTACGAGCAGCAAATCCTATAAACACAAGCTTCGTCAGTAAACTAATTTCCTTTTTCTTGTTTGGTGTTACGTAAATTGCCCTGGTTGAAGGTATTTTACCTGGATATGTTATATTGAGTTGGGCTGTTTTATTGATTTTGAGGAAGTATTATTTGGCTAAACGGAAAAGATTATGTAGGAGGTTATGTGTATTGGATTACAAATGCCTTCTTCAGATAGTTATGGTTCTTCGATGGGTTTTCCCTTATTCCGTCGTTTAATTCTAAGTATTAGAAGTGAATAAGAGGTTTATTCCTGGAATTGAACCACGATTCTACAGTCCAGGAGTTTGGTTATAACAAACCTTTGGCTGCTATTCCAGTAGGAATATCTCAATTGCCATTAATGATGGTGCAACTACTGATAGAAGAAAGGAAGAAGAAGATAATGGTGACCAATTTTCTTTTAATTGAGGGGGTTATTCTAGTGGATGATATGGGTGAGGTAACGGGTAAACTTACCGTGGGTTTTAATTATGGGTATTTTAAAATTGGGGTTGGGCCTTTTGTTCCTGGACTGCCACGTGTCTCTCTGTCAAAATTAAGGGTAATTTTGAACCATAGTATAACAGTAGGGGTTTATATATATTGATAGTATAACGGAGGGTAAGTTTAAACAATGTTCAATAGTAAAGGGATATATTTGACCCTTTTCCGTTTTAGTTATATAGATTGAATTTTTTTTGGTCTTATATGAATACTTTCTGTTGGTTTTAAAATTCATGTAGTATACAAAGTTTTTCTTGATTTTGGGTCTTAACTTCTTGAAGTAAAAATAATATTTTTCTATGTATCCATCTGTTTTTCTTGGTTTTGGGTCTTCTTACTCATGCATCCATCTGTTTGCAAGTAATAAACTCAGTATGCGAGCTTCAATATTGCTATGTACATGTTTCCTATTTTATTATTTGAAAAAAAATATCAAATCATCACTGCAGTAGAAGACCCGTTTCTCCCATTTTCCTTATGGATATTCATTTCTCAGAAAATTTCAGCACTTAAACCTCTTTAGAAGAGAGAACTCTAGAGAAAGAGAAATGAGCGGAACTTCAAGAATCTTTTAATAATGGCAAGTTCCTTCCTCGTCACTGTTTTCTGGACGTTCTAAGCTCTCTAAAGGCACTCCTTTTTTTTTAATCTCATTTGTGAAAAATCCTAATAGTTACTTCATATTCTTATATTCTTTAAAATAAGAAGTAAGAGAAATATTCGAATGTGTTGTTGCTATTTGGAGGTCTGTACTTGGTGCTTGTGTGTATATTGTATCCAATGTCATGCTTCTGTAAGCAAATATAGACTATTACCTGTGAAATTGTGGCAAGAATCTGAAATTGTTAACTTTAATGGGCTACGAGACTTGCAATTAACTTGGTCTAGTCTGCTTTTCAGCAAATTGCCTTCTACAATAATAACTTGTCACTCTTCATTTGTGTTTAATGAACAAAGTATATATGGTTTGATCTTGTTGGTGATAAATTTATATGACATTATGATGTTTGAAGTAGCCTCTGGCTACCATTTTGGATTCCAGGAATAATTGGATCTCTTCTGCAAATTGGTATGGATATTCTTTGCCATGAAATGTTTTAGTATCTCCCGTTATATGGTTGCTGTTTGAAAGATTGAGTCTAATTCAAGATTAAACCCTCCAGTGGTAACAATAAGTACATAGGTATTAAATAGTTTGTCTTCTCCATAAAAAGTGCACATAATTGGTTTGTTAGATAAGAATTAATATGCCATCAAACTAATGTTGTTGTATGCCCTCCTTTGTTCCTTCCATAAATAATTTTTAGATAATCAAATGCGCTAGTTACTTTAGCCGCGATTAATAATAAATTAATAAATTATTGTAATTATGGGCATGGTTCCTGTGCCATAGTTGCGATACGTAAATCCAAATTCGGGTGTGCATTTCATGTGACCCGATCATAACTTCGCACAATAATAAAATAAACATGTTGCAAATAGCGGTGCATTTTATGTAGCGTGGTTTGCAGCGTGTTCCAAGACGGCAAGTGTACAACAATTGTGGTTTGTTCCAGAAATAATTCAATAAATAATTAAAAGCGGTATAAAAGTTAAAATGCACAATAGGTTTAAAACATGTAATAAATTAGATAATTAGGCCAATTATTAATAGTTGAGTGACCGTGCTAAAACCACGAAACTCGGGAATGCCTAACACTTTCTCTCGGGTTAAAAGAATTTCTTATCCGGTCTTCTGTATTTGCTGATCAAAAATAGAGTCAATTTTCCTCGATTTGGGATTTAAAATAAACCAGTGACTTGGAACACCATAAATTATTCCAAGTAACGACTCTGAAATTAATAAAATAATTTCATTTCGAATAATGTTACTTTAATTGAAAAAACTCCCCTATCCCCCTCGGGAAAAAGGAGGTGTGACAGCCCTGGCGACTCTGCTGGGAAAAAGAACCCAGAACCTTTGGTTAAGGGTTCAGAATTCGAGCTTAGAATAACTGTTATAGTTGGCATTTATTTATTATCTGATTTTTACGTGTTTGAGCCTAATGTACTAAATGCCGTTTTTTACCGCTTTGATATTGCTTGAACTGCATATAAACTGTTACGAAACTCTCTTCTTTCTGAGTCTTCTAAATCTTCTGGGAAGTGTGCGTTTCGCGTAACTTCTTTATTGTTAGAGTCATATCCTAATATCAGAACGAGGTTCGGACAAGTTGCAAAGCCAGTGATGCTTCTGTATTCCCGGTACGCTGCCCCTCTCGGCTTGAGCTGTCCGCTCGGGTAAGCCAGGTCTAGAACAATACGCCCAGATTTTAAACCTAGAATAACATAGCCTCATGCCGGATCCCTAGTAGGAACGCTTGTTTGCATCACGTGCATTTGACTTTGGGGATTCAACACAGGGGTTGGGTCCGTCTAGGACAGGTGTACCCGAAATAAAAGATCATCCTGACGCATTCTACGTGCTACTTGCGCATCTATTTGTTTCGGCTTGCTTGTTGATCGGCTTCTAGAACAGGGAAAGGAAAAAAACAAAAAAAAAGAGTGAGGTGTGTATTTGAAAATTTTGAAACTCTGCCGAAATTCTGAAAAAGAAGAAGAAAAGTCATTTCAAATTGAGCCAAAAAATTCAAGTGCTATGTTTCCCCTGTTCCGTCAAAACTGACCGAACTACGCGTGTCTGATTTTTACCGGATGTGAGATACGTAGGCAAACCTGTCACGACCCCAGTTCACCCTCCATGAACATGTCGTGATGGCACCTAGTTCCTACAACTAGGTAAGCCTATCAATGCGGAAATAACAACTTAACTTGCGAAATGGTTAATTAAGGCTAAACATATTAAAGTATTAACTGCATATAAGGCCGCTCGGCCTATACAACCCAAAAGAAATGCGGAAGTCTACAATTCAATCCCAAAACCCGGAAACTCACGGGAACCACAGGCTAACAGGAACATAGTACGCTGCTCTAACTCCAGAATATCTAAACAACTGAGAGAAAACGGATAAACTAAGTACTAAAGCTGGAACAGAATAGAGACTCCTGATCTGCGGACGCGGCAGATATACCTCGAAGTCTCCGTGTATCTCCTCACCTCAAGGATAGCGCGCCTGAGAAGAGGTACCTGGATCTGCACATGAAGAACATGCGCAGGAAGGGCATGAGTACACCACAGCGGTACTCAGTAAGTGCCAAGCCTAACCTCGGTCGGGTAGTGACGAGGAAGGTCAGGGCCCTACTGAGATAAAACATAATAATTAATAAGATAACGGAAACAGTTTAAATAAAGTCTACAGCGAGAATCTAAACCAGATAAATAAGGAAGAACAGTAGTAGAAGGCAAAGGTAACAATACAAGGAGTACCGCTCTCAACAAGGAATAATAGTCGGGGATCTCTTAGTATCCCGAGGATCTCTTGGTATCCTCATCACATGCACCAGGGATCTCTTGGTATCCTCATCATAAACACTGGGGATCTCTTGGTATCCTGAGGATCTCTTGGTATCCTCAACATATACACTAGGGATCTCTTAGTATCCCGAGGATCTCTTGGTATCCTCAATAGTATGCCAGGGATCTCTTGGTATCCCGAGGATCTCTTGGTATCCTCAATACATATAAATGTGTCAGGGATCTCTTGGTATCCCGAGGATCTCTTGGTATCCTCAATAATATGCCAGGGATCTCTAGGTATCCCGAGGATCTCTTGGTATCCTCAATATATATAAATGTGCCAGGAATCTCTTGGTATCCCGCACCTCAGTCCAGAATATCTCAAGTACAGGGGGGATCTCCCGGGAAGCCGTCCCGTAGTCCCAAATTAAACACACAACAACAACAATTCATAAATCTCGGAACAATGCTAAAAATCAGGACAAGAAGTAGTAAATTATAGCCTAACATGCTTCACAGAGTACAAATAGCACAACTAAAACAAATAAGCAAGTAAGCCAGCTAAACATGAGTCTTTAAGCTAGCACAGGTATAAACTTACAGTTAAAATGAACAAATAAACAAGAAATCTCAATTTAAATACTTCAAGTAGAAACGGGTTTACAACAATTAGCTCAAGTACGCGCTCGTCACCTCACGTACGAGGCATTCAATTATTCAAGATCATATCCTAAGGGGAAAGGTCCCCCACACAAGGTTAGACAAGCCACTTACCTCGAACCGGCTCAATATCAACTAGAAATCACGCTCTTGCCACGAGTATCCGACTCCAAATGGCTCAAATCTATTCAATTCAATTACACATTGTAAATAACATCACAAACACCTGGTCTTGCTAATAAATTGAAAGCTACGGCGTAAAATTAGGTGAAATGACCAAAATGCCCTCCAGGCCAACGCCCCGGAATCGAATAATTTTCACATTTTCAGAACCCTCGTACTCTCACTAGTCTAACCATATAAAAATCTCCCAAATCGGAGGTCAAATGCGCACTCAAAACTCCATAATTTAGCCAATGAAGTTTTACCCCAAATTATCCAATTTTTGATCCTAAATTCGAATTCCAATGATACATTTAACTATATAATGATGAAATATAACTAGAAGGGATTAAGGAAACGTTACCTAATAGTCTTCTCTTCAAAACCCACTCAAAATCGCCCTTACCCGAGCTCTCAATTGATTTATTTAACTTATGAACTCAAACCCTCGAAATTTCTATTTCTGCCCAGGGATTTCCGCTTCTGCGGACAAGGGACCGCATCTGCGGTCCCGCTTATGCGGAACAGATGCCGCTTCTGTGGCTATTAACTAAAACCAGGGGTTCCGCTTCTGCAGTCTTAAACCGCACCTGCGGTGGCCGCTTCTGCGAAATACTTACCGTTTCTGCAGTTTATCACCAATGACCCAGGGCCGCATCTGCGACTTATACCTCGCAGGTGCGTAACCACTTCTGCGGTCAAACTTCCGCAGCTGTGAAAACTGAAGGGAGCCCAAATTCCGCTCCTGCGATGGGATGGCCGCTTATGCGGCTCCGCTTCTGCGGTTCCCAAGCCGCAGAAGCGAAAATACCAGAAGAGAGAAAAACCAGCTGCTGCAACACTTCAAAAATTCTTCCATTAACCACCCGAAATCATCCCGAGGCCCTCGGGACCTCAACCAAAAGCACCAGTCACACCTAATACCTCATTCAAACTTGTACCAATCCTTAAACCACCTAAAACAACGCCGGAAACCCGAATTAATCAAAGATTTAAGCCTAAGAACTTCAATTTCCATCAAAACACGCTTTCGATCAAAAACCTACCTGAACCTCGTCCGAATGACCTGAAATTTTGCACACACATCCCAAATGACATGACGGAACTACTGCAACTTCCGGAATCCCATTCCGACCCTCGGATCAAAAACTCACTATCGGGCCGGAAGCTTAAAAAATACAAACTTCGGCATTTCAAGCTTAAATGAGCTACGGACGTCCAAAATACATTCCGAACGCGCTCCCAACCCCGAAATCACCTAACGGAGCTAACGGAACCATCGGATTTCCATTCCGAGGTCGTCTTCACACTGTTCCGATTACGGACCATTTTTCAACACTTAAGCTCTCATTTAGGGACTAAGTGTCCCAAAGCACTCCGAATCCTAACACCGAACGTCCCGGCAAACCAAAATAGCAGAAATGAACTTAGGGGAAGCAGTTAAGGGGGGATCGGGGCGTAAATTCCAAAAACGACCGGCCGGGTCGTTACAAAACCTCATCGGTTCCGATCCCATTTTTCGAAAAATCCAAAATATTTTCCTTTAATCCTTCTTTAGAAGCATTTCCTTAGAAAATTCAATTTTTTTTTAAACTCAAAAAAAAAATAGTTTCCTTCTTTCCGAAGTCTTTCATGCGGTAAAAAGAAATAAAAAGAAAAATCAATCAAAAATCAAAATCCAAAATACGGGTTTCCTTTATTTTGAAGTATTTTTCTCAAAAATCCAAAAAAAAATCAAAGAAAAAATATTCTTTTCCTTCATTAAAGGTCTTTCTCTCGTAAATATCAAAACAAAAAAAATTGAAAAATTGAAGTCCAAAAATATTTCGGTTTTTATTTAGAAGTACTTTTGTAAATTTAAATACAAAAAAAAGCTCAGAAATTAAAAATATTTTCTTAAAAGTCCCTATTTCGGAATTAAGAGGCAACATCCAAATTTAAAAATATTTTCTTTCTTCTTTAGAAAAAGAGAAAACAAATGAATATTCAAACAAAAATATTTTCTTTTTACTTTTGAAATTCTCAAAGTTCAAATCAGAAGAAAAGGAATTTTTAGAAGTTCTCTTTCAAAAAAAAATAAAAATCCAAAATCCATAATATTTCCCTTGTTAGAAGCTTTTGAGGTATGATTTGCCTATTTAAAAATATTGAATAAACTAGAAAAAAAAGAGTTAGTTTATTTACTATATTCCTGATCTTCCTGAACTACGTAATGATCTGATTTATGCGGCGTCGTGATACGTAGGCAATCCTCATCGGATTCGATCATAGCCATAAAATAAATTGAGTGAAAAATAAACTAAAAGCAAAGAGAGAAAAAAAATTGAGTGAAAAAGAAAGAAAAGAGTGAAAAAAAGAGCGGCAACAAAATAGGAGAGTGACAAAGACAAAAAGAGAAAAAAAGAGTGTCAAAAATAAAAGAGCGGCAGAAACAAAATGAGAAAATCAAGAGTGATTAAAGAAAGGCAGAAATAAAAGAAAAGAGATATCGAGGGAAAAAGGATTAGTTTAAGGCCGAGATGAAACATGCAACCGTTCAAACACATGGTAGAAACGTTTAACTGTTTAGGTGCATTGCATCCCAACGTGCGATTTCCTATCTGTTAAGCGTCTCAAAACTAACAAGGTTGTTGGGTGTGCAAATTAGCCAGGTTTTGGTGGTTGGTTTTGTTGGTAGTCTAGCCTCCTATCCTTCACAAGATCCAAAGTCACAGATGGCCTCCGCAAGCAATCTACCAATCATCGGTCCGGAGGATAGCCCGACATCGGCTATTCCGCAGCTGGAATCAGCAGCTGCTGAAGAAAATAGAATGTTGCGTCTTTGCATGTTGGAAATGTGGGATGCCTGGTCTAATGGTAGGGAACCGCCAAGTGTAATCCCTAGTTTCCCTGAGTTGATCCCCATGTCAAGTGAGGCTACTAACACCCCTGTGCCCATCCCGTTTATCCCGTGCGGGTACCCCCAATGCCATTTAACGGTCTCAGAATGCCTTCTGTGGTTCGCTCCTAGGCGCCGGCCTCAAAGGTATTGGTAGTAATGTTTTCTGCAGCACCGGTCTGCACTATAGCACAACAAACTTTGCCATGGCCGTACGTTGAGCCTCCAATGTTCACCTTTCAGGGTCCACAACATCAACCAGAAATAATATATGTGACCCCGAACTCCTTTAGTCAACCTCCGCAATGTTTCTTCTCGGTGGAGCCAGTAAAGGTTGTAAAATATCCCGAACAGGAAGAGATGGCTCGGAAAATGAAAATCCTAGAGCAGAGTGTAAAGAACATGCAAGGTTTAAGTGGCCAAAAGAGCGTCTCTTACGCTGACTTGTGCATGTTTCCCATGTTCACTTGCCGGCTAATTTCAAGATGCCAAAATTCAAAAAGTATGACGGACACGGAGACCCAGTCGCTCATCTGAAATGATACTGCAACCAGCTGAGGGGTGCTGGTGGAAAAGAGGAGCTGCTAATGGCCTATTTTGGAGAAAGTCTCACCGGAATCGCTTCTGAGTGGTGTATGGATCAAGATATAACCCATTGGCATGTGTGGGACGATATGGCGCGAGATTTTGTCCGCCA
This sequence comes from Nicotiana attenuata, assembly GCF_001879085.1. Lineage (NCBI taxonomy): Eukaryota > Viridiplantae > Streptophyta > Magnoliopsida > Solanales > Solanaceae > Nicotiana > Nicotiana attenuata. The sequence goes on from NW_017671670.1 coordinate 122,456, forward strand.
GTTCTAGTATAATGTGAACGTCGCTCCCGATAGAAACTCTTTGACCAATTTGAAAAAGTAACCGCGGAAAGCTTCCGCGAATATGCTGTCAAATGGCGTGACCAAGCTGCCAGGGTAAAGCCTCCAATGGACGAAGCAGAAATGGTTGCGGTCTTTCTACAGTCCCAAGAGGCGGATTACTTCCAGAACATGATGTCCGCTATGGGTAAGCCGTTCGCTGAGGCTATAAAAATTGGGTAAATGGTTTAAAACAGTTTAAAAACAGGTCGAATCTTGAGTCATGCTGCTTTTAAGGCCGCATCACAGGCTGCCCAGAATGGTTCATAGGGTTTTATGAACATAAATGGGGTTGAAGAGGGAGCCATGATGGCTTCAAGCTTAAGGGGCCCCGTAGGTCATTCAACCGATCATATGTGCCTCCTATGGAACCACCATACTCTTGTTCCCTACAAGATGCTGCTTATGTCATGGCACCGCCTCCCTATGCGGTGATGAGCGCGCAACCTTACACGCGGCGACATCATTATACACAAAATCGAGCTCCACCTCCCAGAAATGCCCATCCTTATCAATCTCCATATAATCTCAATCAAATGTTCCCCAGTACAATCCTCGCCCAAGAGAGCCTTTCAAAGAGAATTAGTTTACCCCTATTGGTGAATCGTATTCAAGCTTGTTCCAAAAGCTAATCAAGCTAGATCTGTTGTAGCCAGTGGCTCCGAACCAGCCAAATCTCGAATTCCCCTCACACCGAACTGATGCTAGATGTGAATACCACTCTGGAGCAGTGGGACACAGTACAGAGGACTGTTGGACCCTTAAAAGGGCAGTTGAAGACTTGATTGAAGCTGAAAGAATCGTTTCGGAATGAAGAAGCTCCTGATGTGATGAACAATCTATTGCCTGCTCATAACATTGGGCCAATAGCCGGAATGATTTGTAAAGATGAGGAATTTGATCCGCCACTGAAGGCTATTGCAGCCATTGCCGAAACAGAAGAAAAGTCGAAAAACGTTCACCAAGCCTGAAAGTTCCCCATTAGAAGGGAGTCTCGGTAGCCAGTCTTGCTATCCTTTCTGCGTCCGGATTATCTCAGGGTGTGATCTGGATGTTTTTACTTTATTGTCTTACTTCCTGATGTAAACCCTTCTATCTTTGAAATTAAAAAAAAAAATCATCAAAACCAAAAAAAAATCAAATAAAATTAATATTTCATTGTCCAGGAATGTCTCTTTTCTTAATCTTGTCGCTTTTCTTATTCTCTTTTCAGTTCTGTTAAATGCAGTTTTAAATAACATGACATGCTTGCGGACTTCATGCCTAGATCCCAAAACGTTGTCAGACTTCGAAATAATGAATCAAGAGTCAGAATGTAAAGAAGATAAGTTTGAGGAAATAAAACAGAGAATTGGAAAAGCTAAAGGAAAATTGGCTCCAAATTGGAAAGGTCCATACATTGCAATAAGAGTACTGCCAAAAGAGAGCGTTATATTTGGGACACATCGAAGGAAACATCTATGAAACAACTGTCAATGCAAATGCAGTCAAAGGTACTATATTGGATCCTCTACGTAGCATTAATGTTCTCCGGTTGGGATGAAGAAGGATTTTATTCTCGCTACCCAAACACTATCAACCCCTTGCAAACCCTTTGAGCAGGTTACTTTTCTTTGATTACCCTCTTTGGAACCTGAAAGTGTTATTGAAAAAAAATTGATTGAAAAAATAAAATGAAGAATGAAAAAAAAAAAATACCAAAAAGAAAAAGGTGTAAGAAGAGACAAAAAGAAAATGAAATGAAAAATGAAAAAAAGGAAAGGAAAAAGAAAGAGAAAACAAAACAAAACATAAAAACAAAAGAAAATCAAAAACAAAGTTCCCTGAACTACGTTCGACTTGATTCCGAAAGGATTGATCGCAGCGGACTCAACCTTAGGAAGAGTGGGCGCTAATACTTTTACCCAATAGTGGTATCGGGGTCAATTTCCACAGGGAGATAGAAAGGGAGTTGGATATTTGCTTAGCCTAGAATTGCGTGTTTGCTTCTAATTGATCTTCCAACATTTTTGGATTTTTATGATTATCTACTACAATTTAACAACTACTAATTATAACTAAATTATGCTAAGATATTAATTCTAGGTTATATGCAAGATAGAGAAAGACACTAGGGTCGTGGCATTTACCTAGGTGGTCAACTAACGGGTAGAGATTCCTAATACAAGAATGATGATTATGGGGCTTATGCTAATACCGTTGCACGATTGCACTCACTATCACACCTCTCGGAGAAAGAGTGATTTTGCCCAATTGACTCTCTCGAGACCAATTGGGTAGGCCAACAAGCCCAAGCAACTTAGGGTTCAAGTTGGGTAATTACTCTCTCGAGGTTTAACCCGTTAATTGGAACTACCATTCTCATGGGTCCATCCCAATTCCTTGTTGGGTTAATTTTGGAGTCATAGACACTCTTTCTCAAGAAGAGTCAAGATCCACTAAGCTAGACTTAGTGTTTGCAACCACCAAATCCTAGTTAAATCATAAAATTAACCCAAATAGCAAACACCCAACATCATTCAAGCATTAAACAATCACACCCATTAATTACCCACACTAGGGTTGAGCCACAACCCTAGCTAATGGGTTTAGCTAGACATAATAGCAACAGAAATTGAAGAAGTAGTAGATAAAGTCAACATATTAATTAACTAGAATGTTAATCTACAATAATCCACGGTAAAACAAGATGAAAATGCCCAAAATAGGCTAAAACTTGAGTCTCACGAGTGCTGCTGCTATCTGATATCTAATTCTTGACCTAAAAATAATAAAATATTCTATTTATACTAGGCTAGAAAAACTGGACAAAAATACCCCTGCGGGGCTGGCGCGGACCGCGCAGAAATGCAGCGCGGCCGCGTAGGGGTCTTGGTCTTCGATCACTCTTCTGAAGCTGGGGACGCAGACCGCAAGAAGGTAGCACGGCCGCGCAGGCTAATGGGCGCGGACCGCGCAACAATGAAGCGCGACCACGTGGACACAAGCGCTGACCGCATAGAAAGGAGCGCGGACCGCGCATGGTTACCCTTGAAATGTATACTCTCTGAATCTCCTAGCACGGCCCCGCAGCAAATCAGTGCGGTCCGCGCTAGGTCCTCTTGTCCCCACTTCAATGATTTTTGACACTTGAGCAGGTTTCACTCCGTTTCGAGCCGATTTTTGACTTTTGTCATCTTGTCTCTCAAACCTGCAACCAAGCGCACTTTGTAAGCATTCTGGGTCTATTTTATGATAATTCATACATAAAGCATAGGCAAGTATGGGCATAAAACGTGTTAAAATCACAGTTATCAACTCCCCCAAACTTAAACCTTTGCTTGTCCTCAAGCAAATAAGATAAGACCCACCCCTCAAAAGGAAACATCCAAGTAATTCCAGCTTATCCTAAGGAAGCCTCATCACGCATAATTGGGACTAACAATTGCCCTCAATACGAATGCATCATTAACACATTTTTAAACTTTTAAGAACTATGGATCAAATGTGACACAAGAGCATCAAGGGTTAACTCATTTCATCAAGGCGCTTTTCTCAAATACCTTGGTCATTGTGGAACCCAAACTCACACATCCTCAACTCTCCCTAAGCGAACCTCACATTTTAGAGTAATGACACACAACCCGAGGTTGATGGATTTTTCACTCATTTCTCTCACAAAGAAGGTCATAAGTCCAGCTTTAGGTACCATATGCTTGCCCCTTATGTAAGTATCCACTAATGTAAGCTTCCCTCAACTCAAGATCATATAGGGCTTTTGAGGAGTCATTGTGAAGGCTTTTGGGTAAAGGTAGGACATGTTTTTGTTCATTTAGGTTCAATCTTCCCTTCAGCACTTCTTTTGATTCATTTTGGCATACCTTTTTGACTCATTTGAGTATTTCACTTCTTTCAAAGGGTTAGAGAGACACATTGTCACTCTTTCTTTTGCAATTCAAACCTTTTTCCTTTTTCTACTTTTACACAACCTTTTTTCACTTTGTTTTCTTTGAATCCCTTTTTGTTTTTGTTCTTATTCACTTTTGTATTTCTTTTTGTCTTTATCTCTTTTTCATTGCCTCCCTTTTCTTTTGCTTTTGTGCCTCTTTACCACATTGATGTCTTTATTGTCTCTCCCCCCCAAACTTAGATATTTGCCATTACTCAAGGGAAGATTTGGGTGCCAAGAGAGGGTCTCATTGAGAACAGGTATAGGCTTGTAGCTTTGGTTCATGAAAGAAGAAAGTTTAAGGCTCAAAAGGGTTGAACTAGGGATCATCTCATTGGTAGGTCATGGAATTTGTTCAAATTTGGAAGTTCGGATCAAGGAGGGCCTATATTCACTTCTCAAGTCAAGTTTCACCTATAATTTCGCCTCAACAAACATTCAGGGCAAGTTCTAGACCATCGGCTTGGAGCTTAGACTCACAATTCGAATTCTCACCACACACACTCAGGGATTGCTAAAGACATCGAGTTGAGAGCCCACAACGACCTTAGTTCCAATTCAAGCGCACAATGGCCCCACACGACCATATGATGATTGTTTGGTCAACACAAGAGTCTCAAGGCCACAATTTTCACCATCCTAAACACAACATTATGTCTTTGACCATGGGATCAAAGGCAAATGTGTTAGGCCCAAGTGAAGCTTGCCTGAGGTCCTCTTAACTACGAAATATTGAAAATCAAAAGAAGAAAAATCAAAAACGGACTCAAACCCTTAAGAAGGTTGTCACGCCATCTATCATTGGGAAGAGCCACCCGGTTCGCACAACACTCTACCCTTGGAAAGAACCGTGGCATTAAGAAAACCAAGGGCTTATTGAAAACACTAAAACCGAAACAAAAGGCTACGAGCCTCACTACTAGGCTGAAAACGAAAAATTTGAACGAAAATAGAAAAATGGGGAGTAGAATATACAACGAGGATGAATATATACATAAGAGTCTAGAAGTAGCCAAAGTTAAAAGTTATATACAGGCCAACTATTAAATCCAAAACATAGACTAAAATGAAATAAATATATACAGTCATCCAGTGTATCAGAATCAAAATGGTAGGGCGCACCCCCACGAATAAAAGCTGGCATTGTCCCCAATGCCAACTACCAAAATAAGCTCAAAAATAGAGAAAAAGGATATAGAAAGGCCCCTCAAGCCTGGTCCACATGCGTGGGGTCTCCTGTCGTCCCTGGATCCTCTGTAGTAGCCGGGACCTCAGACTGGTCTCCGACCTGCTGCTGCCTGCTGCTGGGACATGAGCTGGATCAAGGACAGGCTGAACCACCGGTGGAACACTGGATGTACCCTCCTGAACCTGGGCCACCTCTATCACAACTCCCTCAGTGCTAGGGAGTTTCCTCTTCTTCCTAGGCCTGGGAGTCTCCTCCTGCTGTGGCTGAACTGCTGCTGGATCTACAGCTGGCTCCCCGAAGAGTAAGTCAAGTGGCATCTGATCCGCCAAGAGCTTATCTACATCCTCCCTCAACTTCGTCACTGACTCCTTGGAAGTCTTTTGCTTCCTCAACTTCCTGTGCTCCCTAGCTAGTTTACCCAATGCGGTGCTGTGTTCCCGAACTGCCTTAGCCAAGGCATCCTGTGTCTCCATCATCCTGGTTGGCCAGGATCTTATTCAGTGTCTCCTCAATGGACGGAGGGATCTCAACTGTGGTAGGGGCTGACTGTGCCTGAACTACAGTGGCCAAGTTTGACAACTTGGATGTCGCAGCTGACATCCAGTTGTTCAAACTGGCTAGAGACTGAGCAAGCTGGTGGGCAGCGAACCGGTGAGTCTTCGATGAAGGGACATCCGGGTCCGCTGCAGTAGATGGACCAGCAATAGTAGAAGGACCCTGAGGCAATGTCTCACTGGTAGCAGGGATGGTGGAAGGCCCAGTGGACTGCTCAATAACCGCTGGCTCCTCAGACTGGCCAGGTGCGGTGGAAGTGGATGCCTGAGGCTTTTTGGACCTCTTTGGGTTGTCGGGACCCAACTGACTGTACCATGAGTAGGGGGCCACCGGATCTATCTGGACATCAAACCTCTTCTTCTTCACCTTCAATTCTCTAAAGTACAGGGAAAGAGTGTTCGGGAAGGGGTAGTTTGTGTTGGTCTCCTGCCCGACCGTAGCAATCACCCTCGACATGATGTTGCCCACATTCGGAGGAAAACCAGCCATAATAGATGCCACTAACACTGCACGGGGAATAGGAACTGTGTGATCATGAGTGGAGGGATCAAGCCTACTACACACGAAGGTCAACCAACCCTTTGCTTCAAAACTGAACGTGTTTCTCAAAATCTTCTCCCCTGCTTTCAACCAAACTGGGACAGTGCCCGGGGCTGCCAAGTGCTGGGCCAACCAAGGGCGAACCTCTTCTTTCATTGCCAGCTTTTCTAAGTATTGGGTTTCGTCCTCTTCGTTGAACCCCAAAAACTCATTCAGAGACTTCCCATCAAACATCACTACTTTGTCCCTCACTTGTGTCGCCTTTGAGTCCTTCACTACATGATGAACATTGCAGTAAAATTCTTTCACCATATGTTCATTTGCGACTATGCAACGTTCCTTGAAGAAACCCCAACCCTCTCTAGTACGGAATTGTGCTTGCACATGTGGGTTTAGAGGAAGAAGATCAGAGTCAATAAATTGCCTCTCCGGATTCAATTTTCTTTTGGGCCACCACTCTCGAAATCTGTGGAAGGCTATTTCACTTACAAATCTATCAGCCCATGCTTCCGGTTTTCTTGTTCTACCAACACCACCAACTTGGGGCTCACCCCCTCACCATATCCTGCACTCTCCCCAGATAATAAAGCTGTGGGGGAGGTGGAGTATTGAGCCTCACTTCTTGTTACGGACTCATCAGACAAATCCGAAATTACATTGACCGGTCTTTTGGAGGTAGGTGAAGGTGGAGGAGTGTCACGTAGTTGGAAAGGGTCAGAGGTGTGAGTGGGGGCTGATTCTGAGGTGATGCTCCGGGAGGGTGCATACACACTCCCCGAAGAGTGGGAGGCAGCCCTATCAGCAGCTCGTATCAGCTTACAGGTCTTTTTAATGTTTGCCCGGGCCTGGGGAGTGAGTTTAGCAACCCGCTTTCCTTTTCCCCCTCGGGAGGAACCACCCCTCCCGGGTTGTTGTTCTTTTCCTCCTCGTTGCTTAACCATGATCTGCAAAGAAAAGTCTAACATTGTTAGTTGAAGCATATACAGTGAATTGGATGCTACAGTTGAATGCATGGTTTAGAAACAGGTTTGCAGAATAGAAGGGACGCGGATCGCGCAAAAGTGCCACGTGGACGCGCTGGGGTAGCGCGGACCGCGTAAAACTGGAGCGCGGACCGCGCTTAAGATGTTCCAGTGAACCCCTCTCTGAATCTTACCAACGCGGTCCGCACTGATTTGGACCGCGGCCACGCTAGGCTGGCGCGGACCGCGTGGCCGCGTAGGGCAGACAATGAACTGAGTATGGGGATTTTCATTTAAGTCCAATTTATTGTTCAAATTATGGGTCATAATTGTCCCTACTCAGTTACTAATCAAGAATTCATGCCCATTGTTTCACATAAACACACAAAATCTACCCTAACAGGTAAAACTAAGAGAGAAAGAGGAAAATAAGAAGTTATACTAACAGGAAGCAAATAAAATAAAAAAATTAAACTATGAATGAGATTAGTGAGGAATGTTACCAGGGGTTGTGAAAGTTTTAACTACTTGAAGCAAGTTCTTTTGATGCACAGTGAAAATTTAGAGCTCAGGTAGAAAATTAGCGAAAAGGTTAAAATGAAGCCTAGGTCTCTATTTATAGAAAACACTGTGGGACCCATTACTTACCCACCAGCGCGGCCGCGCAGAAATGGCCGCGGACCGCGCTGGATTTCCAGCATCCTTAATTGCCTGAACAACCCACGCAGACCGTGCTGTTTTGTCACGCGGCCGCGTGGGAAACTTCAGAGAGCATGTAATTTGGGCTTCTCCCGCGCGGACCGCACTGTTTTGATGCGCGGCCGCGTAGGCAAACTTCAGAGACCTTAAAATTTTTGCTACTTTTGCCCTGCACTGGTCCAACATCAACCCTGCAACATCTCACAAACCATGAGTTGAAAAATCCTAATCTACAACGGAAAAATAAAAAGAAAGAAAAAGACATGGGTTGCCTCCCAAGAAGCGCCTGATTTAACGTCGCGGCACGATGCATTTTACCATAATATCACTTCAAATGAAGGAGTGCCACCACGTGGTTGTCATCAATCTTCCCCAAGTAATGCTTCACACGATGCCCATTGACTCGGAAAACTTCACCATTTTTGTTCTTGAGATCAATAGCACCAAATGGGGTCACCCCAACAACTTCAAATGGACCACTCCACCTAGACTTGAGCTTTCCCGGGAATAACCTCAACCGGGAGTTGAAAAGAAGAACCATGTCACCCACCTTGAATTCTTTACCCTGAGCATACTTGTCATGGAGGTACTTCATCTTGTCCTTGTACAAAGACGAGCTGGAGTAGGCATGAAATCTAAACTCATCAAGCTCATTCAATTGCTCCACTCGGAGATTGGCTGCAACATCCCATTCCAAGTTCAACATCCTCAATGCCCACATAGCCTTGTGCTCAAGTTCCACCGGAAGATGGCAAGCTTTACCAAATACCAACCGATACGCGGACATACCAATTGGAGTCTTGTAAGCCGTCCGATAAGCCCAAAGAGCATCATCCAATTTCTTCGACCAATCGGTCCTATTAGCATTCACCGTTTTGGACAAAATACTCTTTATCTCCCGATTTGAGACTTCCACTTGTCCACTAGCTTGTGGATGATAGGGGGTGGTCACTTTGTGATTAATTCCATACTTAGCAAGTAATGAGTCAAAAGCCTTGTTGCAAAAATAGGACCCCCCATCACTAATAATGGCCCGAGGAGTACCAAATCTCGTAAAGATACTCTTTTTCAAAAATGCTACAACACTTCGGGCTTCATTGTTGGGTAAAGCCACGGCTTCCACCCATTTTGAAACATAGTCCACCGCCACGAGAATGTAAGTATTACCACAAGAGCTCACGAACGGACCCATGAAATCGATGCCCCAAACATCAAAAATATCCACCTCAAGAATTGTATTGAGGGGCATCTCATCCTTCTTGGAAATACCGCCGACAATTTGACATGCATCACATCTCTTCACCAATTCACTAGCATCCTTGAACAGCGTGGGCCAATAGAAGCCACAACTCAAAACTTTTGAGGCTGTCCTCAACCCCCCCCCCCCCCCGTGATGAACACCATAGGGAGAAGAGTGACAAGCCTCCAATATGCTCATTTGTTCACTTTCCGGTACACATCTCCTTATCACTCCATCCGTGCAAATTCTAAACAAATACGGATCATCCCAATAGAAATCCAAACTATCCCGCTTGAGTTTCTTCCTTTGGTTGGAAGAGTGCTCACACGGGACGTTACCAGTCACAATGAAGTTGGCGATGTCCGCGAACCATGGCATTTCACACATAGAAACGGAAAGAAGCTGCTCGTCAGGAACCTATCATTAATCTCAATACCATCACTTGGTCTCCCATCTTCCTCTAATCGGGACAAATGGTCCGCAACTTGATTCTCGCTTCCTTTTCTATCCACAATCTCTAAATCAAATTCCTGAAGGAGTAGCACCCATCTCATCAATTTTGCTTTCGAATCCTTCTTGGTCATCAAATACCGGAGGGCTGCATGGTCCATGTGTATGATCACCTTTGCTCCTATAAGGTAAGGTCGAAATTTCTCCATCGCGAACACAATAGCCAATAGCTCCTTTTCTGTCACTGTGTAGTTTCTCTGGGCCTCATTCATAGTCTTGCTAGCATAATACACAGGATGGAACATTTTGTTGATCCTTTGGCCTAGCACCGCCCCAACCGCTACATCACTCGCATCGCACATAAGTTCAAAAGGCAAATCCCAATTAGTCGAAAGCGGACGTGGTATGAAAGTGTATTGACCCAAGAACATAGGGAGGATTCCATAACTATATATAGGGAGGGAACCTTCCTATAAAAGGGGGCTTTCTCTCTCTCTCTCTCTCTCTCTCTCTCTCTCTCTCTCTCTCTCTCTCTCTCTTTCCTCTCCTCTGTAATCTTCTTTACAAGAAGAAGAAAAAGCAATCTTCCATTGATTAGGTAAAACAGTTATCTCCATCAATTAACGAGAGAAGAAATGAAAAGTATCAATAAAATTGATCGCCCCTACTTCCTCTTATGCTTTACTTTCTGATTTGCTTATGGATCTAGAGTTTATTATGTTTGACTAACATTTACCCCTTCATCTTTGTTAATTGATTTAATCAAAAAGGTTTCAATATCTTTTGGGTCAAACAGGGACGCCTGCTGGGTTTTCCTAGAGGTGTCTTCTAGGGTTAGGTCTCTAGGTTTTTAAGAAGAAGAAGACAAGTTTTAGGGTTTGGGATTTTTAATTGGGCCATCTCTTGGACCTCTTGAATTAAGATCAAAATAAAAGTAGCCTCAAATTTCATATTCTTTCTTCTAAAAATGATATAAACTTTATAACATAAAATATAAAGCTAATTCTACTTAATTAAAATAAATAATATTATATGGTGAAACTATTTTTGGTATTTTCCAAGATTATATAAAGAATAAAAATAAGATTAGACTAAAATCATCGCAAAATTAAAATAATACTACTACCAAAAAAACTAATATCCTTGAAAACAAAGTGGAACTATTTTTGTATTTTCGAATTTTATGTGAGGTAGTAAACTAAAAGTAACTAAATAAAATATCAATTAGCTAAATAAGAGAAAATATAATTGTAATTTTTATTTTTGTAGTCAAAGCTAGTTGAAATAACCATAATAGACCTAAACTAAATATTTAAATGCTAAAAATGTGTAAAATCTCAGGGAGGGTCAAAAATTACATGTATACAGCTGCCCTTCTTTGACTGGAAACACGAAGAGTTTTCAGAGAAAGAACGACGAGACAGGTTTTTTGACCTGACCCTTATTTAGAGAGACCAAAAACTAAAAGAAAGGAGAATGTGACCGAGCCCTGGTATCTAAGCTACCTACTTATCTGTCACGACTTGGATTCCCCACCCTCGGGGTCGTGATGGCGCCTACTAATGAGAGCTAGGCAAGCCAAATTTAATTACTTGTCCATTAATAATCCAATCCATTTTAACAATTTACAACGATAATGCAAAAGCAACGAAATTCAATAATAAGCGGATGTCTTAACATTTTATAGAATCTAAATAGAAATGCGGAAAGTTCAACAAAATCCTCTACCCAAGACTGGTGTCATTGTACTCACAAACTGCTAAGATTACTACATACAAACGTCTGAATGAGAACATAAGCTGTTTGTCTCGAATACAATGAGACAACAGATAAAATAAAGGATAGAGGAGACGCCGGGCCTGCGGACGCCTGCAAGGCTACCTCGGGTCTCGCTGAAATGAAGCCTGCTCCCACACTACTGCTGCTGCTGCTCAAAACTTGGATCTATCCAAAATAGCACAGAGTGTAGTATCAGCACAACCGACCCCATGTGTTGGTAAGTGTCTAGCCTAACCCCGGCGAAGTAGTGACGAGGCTAGACTGGACGACCACATAAACCTGTGCAGTTATATACATACAGCGGAATCGAATTCCGAGGTCCCAGGCCCGAGAAATGAATTTTTGTGTGAAATTGTTTTCTGGAAATAATTAAGAAAATTGGAAATAAAATTTGATTAAAAGACTGTGGTATCGGGCCCGTATTTTGGTTCCGGCGCCCGGTACAAGTCTTATACATAGTTTATGCGCTTTCTGTAATATGATCGAGCCCTGGTATCTAAGCTACCTACTTATCCTTGGCTATAAAGGAATCAGGTCACGTGTAGTTCAGAAGTAGGAACAGTGATGGAGTATACCGAGGTGGAGAGCCGATTGTGGTGCCGTTCCGTCGAGGTTCCGGTCAGCGGTCCTGTTATTACATCAAAATCAAAATCTAAAAGAACTAAACAATCCTATCAGCTATGAGTTACAAGATTCCTATCTATAAGTCTTCTGAAGCTTGATCTTGAGTCCTGAATGGTTCTTCATGCAGACTTTTGATTTGAACCTTGATGCTTACTAGCTGCAGGTGTTGGTTCATTCTTCCACGGCTTCTTCGGATCAAGACCGGACATGTCATGCTCGTGACTTCAGCCATGTCTTGAGCAGTTCACATCTTTCATCTGCTTCTGCATTTGGATTTACTTTTCTTTTCTTTTCTTTCATTCTGGATTGAGACTACTTCTGTTGGTCACCTCGGACTGTTGACTCGCATTCTTGTCGCGAGCTTCTGCTACTTCAAACTTGAATTGAATTCTAAAATGACTTCCCTCATTCTTCAGGTGGGCGCCTGCTACTGACTTGAAATTTGAAGTAACTCTAAAAAGAACTCCTTCATTCTCCAGGTAGGTTCCTGCAATCAAAACAACAAAACAAACAAAATTTTCTGCCCCAGTTTGCACTAGCAATATTTGTGAGTTGTTAGCAAAACTGTAAATCACCTATGTTGTTGATGCAATGATGAGAGTAAAACTAAAGACTCGACTAGGATGTGCATCTCCTAGGGATGAATGTAAGCGACTCAAACTAGGAAGTGCGTCTCCTAGGGATGAAACATGAATTAACCAAACTAGGAAGTGCGTCTCCTAAGGGTAAAACTTGAATGACTCAAACTAGGAAGTGCATCTCCTAGGGGTGAAACTTGAATGAACCAAAACTAGGAAGTGCGTCTCCTAGGGGTAAAATCTCAATTTAGGAAGTGCGTCTCCTAAACAATATAACCTGAAAGACCCAGACTAGGAAGTGTGTCTCCTAGGGGTGAAACTTCAATGAATCAAACTAGGAAGTGCGTCTCCTAGAAATGAACTTAAATAACCCAAAACTAGGAAGTGCGTCTCCTAGGGGTAAAATCTCAATTTAGGAAGTGCGTCTCCTAAAACAAAATATACTTAAAAGCCCAGACTAGGAAGTGCGTCTCCTAGGGGTGAAACTTTAATGACTCAAACTAGGATGTGCGTCTCCTAGGAATGATCTTAAATGATCCAAACTAGGAAGTGCGTCTCCTAGGGGTAAAAACTCAATTTAGGAAGTGCGTCTCCTAAAAGAATAACTTGAAATACCTAGACTGGGAAGTGCGTCTCCTAGGGGTGAAACTTCAATGACTCAGACTAGGAAGTGCGTCTCCTAGGGGTGAAACTTCAATGACTCAAACTAGGAAGTGTGCCTCCTAGGAATGAACTTAAATGACCCAAAAACTAGGAAGTGCGTCTCCTAGGGGTAAAATATCAATTTAGGAAGTGCGTCTCCTAAAATAAAAATATAACTTGAAAGACCCAAACTAGGAAGTGCATCTCCTAGGGGTGATGTGTGATCTTCTCAATAGCCTTTGCGTAAGCAGAATTGGGGCATTACACCTGAAAAATGCAAGCTTCCAAGCTTTGATATCAACATAGCCTTCATCCCTGTTTCAGACAAAGAAAACTTGTGAGTTTAAAACATGGTGGTTAGTTTGTGGCCTTGACTTCGAGGGCGATTTCTCTTGCACTTGTCATGATCAACTTGGACTTTGACTTGGAAGACCTTGCATATTATTGAGTAACCATTTTCTGTCAACCCTTATCACATAAAACACCTCCGATCCATTCGAGCCCAATATCCTCTATCGGTTTCACTCTGCTCATGAATTGACATTTATCGAACCTTTGCATTTCACATGAATCCCAAAGCACGATGTTATCAACTCAGTGCGCATGCCAATTTTCACCTGACTTATGCCACTTGATGTGCTAGGCCAGATTCCGCTTTGTGCAATTGAAAAGCTGGTAGCAAATTTTGAAGTCATTTCTCACTTGTTTCGATAAAAAACATACTCAAAAGGGATTCAACGAAAACAAGAGGAACAAAATAAGGGAAAAACAAGAAGAGATGGTATCTAACAAGAAAATATTTTTACCTAGGAAAAAGAACAAAGTAGAAATTAATCTGATTTGAAGGCCATCTCCACTGACCATGACATGCATTTTTTATTTAGCGCCCTGATCTGTCAAGCGAGTCTAATCTTCAACTCTTGTTATGCCTCAAAGTTGTGAAATTGGGCTTCAACACTCCAATTGTCCGATTTGATCAACAATCCTCAATCGACTTATAGTGCCCTGAAGGGTTTTCACCATCAAGCCTCTCTCAGTTTGCTCTTTTTCTCAACTCATTGTCGCCTTACGGTGCCCATGAGGGTTTTCACCGATAAGACTCTCTCATTTTATTATTTTCCCTCTTTGTGATGAGAACAAGGTATTACGCCATGATACAACAAGATCATAATTTTACCACACACTTGATTTGGCATCCTCAAAGATTGGTCGGAAGGTCTTTCTTTGGACCGTAATATAGGCTTTTGGACAAGGTTAGAAAGAAAGGGTGGAAAGAAGGCTCAAAATAATTTAAGATGAAAGAGTTCAAAACTACAACTTTTTGAATCAAATCTTTTGGCGAAATTAAAACTTCTGTCCCAATTTCTTGGAGTCTGGGAATTTTTTTTTTGATGGGATTTCTAAGAAAATCTTCTCCACTCTTGACTTCGGAGGATTATGAAATGCTTTATTTGGTGTGACCGAACCGTAAGGCTGCCTACGTATCTTGAGGTGACAAGAATCAGGTCGAACTAGTTCAAACACAAAGTTGGCTTTTTTGTTGTTTTCTTTTCCTTTTCTTTCTTTTTCTTTTTGTTTTTCCTTTTTTTTCTCCTTTTTTTTTTCTTTTTCTTCTTTTTCTTTTTTCTTTTCTTTTTCTTCTTTTTTTCTATTTTCTTTTTCTTTTCTAGTTTCTAACTATATTTCTGATTTCAAAAGAGGGGTATGAAACAAAAAAATTTAGGACTCAAAAGGGGTAGCAAAAGATAAAAGTGTTTGGGTAGCAGAATAAAATGCCTTCGTCATACCAAACTTTAAAAATGCCAAGTACAAACATGCAATTAAAGATAAGCAAAGAAATCATACATAGTATCTAATGATGGCATCAACACAAACAAAAAGTGCCAATGGGCAATACCTTTGTCCCAATGAATTAACCTTGCCAGTTCGAAGCAGACTTGACTCAACCTTATCTTGATGTGGAAGAATGCATTTCAACACTATCTGATCTACCTCAAACTGTTTGAGAGACATTCCATTGTTATGCTCTCATCAACCTCTTGATTTCCCAGACTAACTGCCTCAGTTTCACTCAATTCAAGCTTCAGGTTATCTTAGAATGCGTGAATCTTTACTTGTTTCCTCAAATGCCTCCTTTTATCATATTCAAAACTGTGTCATTGCTTCATGATTAGACTAACTTTCAAGACCAGGCTAAGAATTATATGCGCATGTCATGTCACTAGAATCATCATGAAAAGAACTATTAATGGAAAAGTGACCTAAACAAAAACTGACTAGAACTAACAGAAAACAGGAGATTGCATTAGACAGATGGTGAAAAGGGTTTGAACTAAACAAGAAAAATACATGGTTACAACCCTGGAACAATCCTAGATAACACTAGACGAATTACTACAACTAAACGAACTAGGCAAAATAAGAAGAAGAAGGTTTTGAGCCACAAGACAATATCCAGATTACAACCCTGAAATAACCCGGAAAACAGAAGTGACAACAAAATAAACCATCAAAACTCCTCCCTGGCTAGCCAAGAAAAGATTGTCTTTCCAATTACTAAGCTCGACATCTTAGCCACTAAGTTCCACATCAATATTACCAGAACCTCCACAAGCCTCCATCACGTTAACCTTAGCAGATAACTGTTGGGTCCTTTTTGCCAACTCGTTCTTAAGATCAACCTCTGGAACCGAGACTGATAGCGCTGAAAACTTTGCGGTAAGTGGACCTCCAAGGGATTTAGAAGAGTTCTCATATTCTTTTTTTACACAAATCATGTCCACCATATGCATCTCATTATGAACATGCAATGGACTTTGGCTAGTATCTGTTGCATTTGGATTTTGCACGGTAATGTTACCTGCAACAATAAGCTTCTGGACTGCTCTTTTCAGATGCCAACAATTTTCTACATCGTGCCCCAGGGCATTAGAGCAATATGCACACCTTTGAGAAAAATCAAAATTCTTTGGAAGGGGGTTCGACATTTTTATCTGAATCAGTTTTAACATGTCCAATTGATTAAGCCTTTGGAACAGACTGGCATATGATTCTCCAATAGGAGTGACAGACTTTTCTCTTTGCTATTGCCTTCTACTTTTATACTCCGGCCTTGGTTGAAACCTTTTTTGGGTAAGTGGTTGATATGATTCTAGAGGTGGGTAAGACATTTATGGAGGCGGTGCAAGCCGTTGCGGGTTTCGTGGATGTGGAGCATATGGCAGTGCATTATGGACAGAGTACTGGGAAGGTGAGGTATGACTTTTGGGATTTTTTGGAGGGAACTAGCACTGGTGAGGATTATCTGGAGTACGAGGATATTTATGGGGTCGGTATTGAGGCTGAAAGCGTTTAGCAGGAATGCCCACTGGATCCTGTCGTTGGCGGGGCTCAGCAACATCTTTTCTACCAACCGGAGAACTGACCCTAGCAACTTGTTCGTTCCATCTGAACCAAAATCCCTAAAGCCTTCCTTGGGTTTCTTTTCCATCTGAGATAGGGAGGAGAGGTCTAGGATAATGTCTACTTGTACTGATAGTGTCGAACAAAATCTTGAGCCAGGTCACCCTATGCATGCCACTTACTAGCGTCTTGGCGGGTGTACCACTCCAGAGCTGCCCCACTCAGACTCTGACTGAAATACGCCATCAATAATTCATCTTTCCAGCAAACACTTCTCATTTCACTGCAATAACCTCTTAGATGAGCTACAGGATCCCTATGTTCGTCATACAAGTCAAACTTGGGCATCTTGAACCCGGTAGGCAGTTGAACATCAGGGAACAAACACAAATCCTTATAAGCCACACTCACCTGGCTTCCTAACCCTTGCATATTTCTCAATGATTGCTCCATACTCTTTACCTTCCTAAATATCTCCTTTTGCTCCGCGTTCTTGGGTGGTTTCTCAGTTTCAACATGAGGCTCAAAGTGGGGAGTGTAGGAGTAAGGATGTGGGACTTTGAAGGTGGGTTCCGGGGCATAGTATTGGGTATCTGGAGCTGGGAATGCGAGCTCAATAGAGGATAGATGGAGGGTAGCTCGCGGAGGGGCTACAAAAATAGGAGCAGATGTCAGAGTAGGCGATGCGGTTGTTTTGGCTGGTGGAGCATGGAAAGTTTGGGAGGAAGTGGCAGGGTAGTGGTAAGGGGTAAAGCCCGGTGCATGTTGAGGGGAAAGGTCAATGGTAGTGGGAACCTGGTCTTGTGATAGTGGTGGGATAGTTGCAGGGTTTTCAGTGTAGTTAGTGGGGAATGAAGGTGGAGGATGCCCCCTGATCCAAGACTGATACATTTCTGCCATCTGCTGTTTCAACCTTTGGACCTCCTCTTTCAATTCAGACTCCGACTCCACAAACTCCCTTGATGGGTCAACAACTCTTGTTTCCAAGTCTTTGCTAGCCATGTCTACCTTGCTCTTCGACCTTGTGTTGTATAGATGACTCGCCAAAGTGCCGCAAACTAACCACCCTCTGTTATGATAACAGTGAAAGTAACAAAGGGAGCAAAACAAAGCCAACATGTTAGCATTAGGGCATTTATCATATAGAAATATCACATTACGTGCAATGCCCCTAGCAACAATTAACGGTTCTAGAATGACGTAGAGGGTCACTAGGTCATTTGGCATCATCCCAATTTATTCATTTCAGTCTTCTCTTTTCTTTCTTTTCTAGCACTTCTTGGTTAATCATTTTCTTCCCCCTCTTTTCTTTCTGATTATCGCTCTTTTCTTTCCTCTCATTTCTCATGTCCCACAACTTCATTCTCTTTTTTTCTTTTTCTCTTTTTTTCTTTTTTTTTTAATTTTTTATTTAATGATGATTCGATCGAACCCTTTTAGGTTGCCTACGTATCATGTCCCTCATGAATCAGATCAAGCGTAGTTCTGGAAAAGTAATGGACAAAATAAACTAAAAAAACAAAAATCTTTTTGGATTTTTTATTTATAATTTTTTTTGGTTTTTCAAGTACAAAATAGGAATTATGATAACAAAAGACTAGACAAACTCTTAAACCGCCTAAAAGACTAAAAAACAAGCTCAAAATATAAAAAAAATCTCCTCAAGTAGCTCCTGAATTCAGTGGTCCTGGATATCCGTCATGCTCGAGCTGTGGTAAATAAATTCATACCTGAATGAGAAAAATAAGACCAAATAGATTAGTGACTCGAGACACTATGTGAGACCACAACACCTCCTATTGGACACATGCAAGACATGATTGGGCTATTTTTGCAAAATACCTACGTGGCCAAGAGTGGCTATTAGAGCAAGCTCAACAAAGGTAACCTCAAAGACATGGAAATACCTCACCAAGGCTTATATGGATTCAAACTCCCAGCAATCGTGGCCCAAAATTAATGGAATTTTTATCTCCTATAGCAAAGGTTAATACCTTATTTATTTTAAATAAATACCCTCTTAAAAAATTATATTCCATAGATACCTTTTGATTTTTATAGCCAAATATCTATTTATGGTTACCTCGTACTCTTGAGCCATAAAATACTCTTTGTATTATTTTTCTCTCTCATTCTTTCAGATTTTTCTCCACCCTCTCTCTCTCTCTCTCAACGCCAGTATTTCTCAGTCGAACACCGGCAACACTATCCACGTTATGTCTTCAGCAGTCGAACACCGGCAACCAAACAATATTTTCCTTGATTTCGTGGTTAATAGCAACCCATCATTCTGAATCAATTTCTTAGTTCTCAAATGGTGCAATAAGAATTTGGGTCGTGTTTTATTTGTAACACCGGCAACCAAACAATGTTTTCCTTGATTTCGTGGTTAATATCAACCCATCCTCACACTCTCCACAATCTCCATTGGGTCGTGTTTTCACTACCGGCTTCCGGTGAACGGCGGATTCGCCGGAAATTAGGGTGTATTCTTGAACAAAGACGACGGAGTTTGGGGCTGAGCAACTTGATTTTTTGTTAATATATTTCAATGTATTTTCATTTATTTCATTGTATTCATTGTCTTTTTTTTCATTGTAATTCAATGTATCTCGTTGTATTCCATGTATTTTATTATATTCACTGTCTTTTTTTTTATTGTATTTCAATATATCCCGCTATATTATATGTATTTTATTATATTCACTGTCTCTCTATATGCCATGAATGTATTCATATATATTTTTTAATTAATATAATTTATGTATTACATAATTTCTATGAAGATTGCAATGTTTTTGGGGTATTTTTTGGTTGAGAATCTTCTTTATAACTTAAAATACAAAATTTGTGTGTTATAATTGAGTTTGTTGAGTTATATTAGGAGTCTATTATGTTAATTGATTCACTTTCCATTTTAAAAACAGTGTAATCCCCTATTTCACGCCGTGAATACAGTCGAATACAGTTGAATACAATAATCTGTCCAGCTGTAATCTCATGTTTCACTCCATGAATACAGTCGAATATACTCGAATACAACAACTGATTAGCTGGACTTCCAAGATTCACACCTATTTTTGCTACTGTATTCATGAATACAATAGCTTAAATACATCAGTTACATCTTATAACCACACAAAAGATATCTATAATCCGTAATAAAGCAAATGGTATCTATAGATGGCTAATTACTACCAAAAGATAGTGCTTTATGAAAATTTCTCAAAATTAATTTGCTGAAATGACCCATTTTGCAAAAACGACCGATATGGCCAGAAGTGGCCAAAGATGCAAACTCAAAAAGGACGGACCTTAAAGTAATATGACACCTAGTTATGGACTCAAGATCCTAATGCATGGGTCATTGAACCACTTTGCAAAAATGACCCCATTTTGCAGAATGGACGATGTGGCCAAAAGTGACTAGACATGCAAGATTTGGCTAAGACCCCGCGAAGCCAAGAATCTAAGACTTACTAGGAAGACCAGAACCTATGTGGGCTGCCTACGTATCCCGCCCCGAAAGACGAGAATCAGGTATGCGTAGCTCGGGAAGATTTGATAGGAAGAAAATTTTAAAAAAAAAACAATTGATTTAGAGAAAACATATTTTTGTCTTTTTTTGAAAAATGATGAAAGAAGTAAAATCTTTTTGGATTTTCTTTTTCTTTTCTTTTTTTTAATTTTTAAAAAATGATGGGAAAGCGCAAATCTTTTTGGATTTTTCATTTTTATTTTTTTGGTCTTTTCTTGAAAAGGTTATGAAGGAAAAATATAATTGGGCCCTACCTGCTTCATTTCTGCACTTCACCCTCTTTCCCAAACATCAGTCCGTCAAATGACCTTTCTACCCTCAAAGATGCAATATGTAACACATAAGGATGATTGAATGGCTTTTTGGGCCACGGGCCCATTTTGACAAAATTTGGATAGGCCTCCTACAAAGGGACACGGTACCTGGGACCGAGCCCTGCTAAGTGTAAATGACATGAAGCAAATAAGCATGACCTAAAGGCTGACCTAAGTTTGGGGTTCACTAGACAAGGAAATTCGGGGCGGCACGTGGTCGATGGCGGCTGCTCTAGCTATCCGCCCACTCCACGCACACACGCCACCCCCCTAAAGACACAGGTGACTCACAAAAAGGCCGCGTACGCTCAAACGTACGCTGGAAGACTTGTTGCAGAAAGAAGACCGATGGTTATGCAAATGATGACAGTTATAAAGCGGTAAACACATAAGGAAAAGCGATAAACAAATAACCAACAAACAGGAAATAAGACAAACAAACCAAATAAACAAAGCAAATAAAAAAACAAACACCTCAACCGAATCTATACTATATTAAAAGCACGAAGGCCCTATCGAAATGTCGTTCGTCTTTTTTGCCCTTTGAAAAATTACATTCACACTAGGCAAAATAGTCATTTAATTAATCTCCTAATATTTAGGAAAGAACAATTCATTATTTTCCGAATATTTAGGAATTCAAAATCAACTAGAGTTTGTATCATAAATCTTTTTTTATTTGAACTATGTAATATGATAAATTTCTAAAAGAAGGATAATAACACATGAGAATCACATTATAACCTTCGCCAAATTTGAGCCCTTTTCAATTCATGAGTCCCTTTTTTTCACACATTGTTTGAAGTTAAATAAAGTTATTTAAATACCATGTGTTAGGTCAATTGAAATCAATGAAAAAATAATATATTATCTTGCGTGGATCCAAAGAACACGTCTATGGATTACAATTTAATTTTGACCCATTTTTTAAAATAATGGGATAGAAAGGAGGCTAAATAAATATATTGAAAGCCTATAAATTTACAGATATACAAAAACTTAATCTTTTATCCACTCAGTTAGATATATTTAGAGATATATTAATNCCCCCACCCACACACACAGTTATACAATATCCAATTCATTAGATAAACGGAAAATGCCTAAAAATGTCACTCAACTTAAAAACTCAATGTTACAATAGATAAAATAGTTATTTAATTATTTTCCTAATATTTAGGCATTGACAATTAATTATATTCCTAATATTTAGGAATTCGAAAGCAATTAAATTTTGTCATAAAGCCTTCCTTATTTGAACTATTCGCCCAATGTTAATTCATTTTAGATTTAGGGGAGTCCTTTTTTCACACATTTGGAGTTAAATAAAGTTATTTAAATACGAAATGTTAGGTCAATTGAAATCCATTAAAAAAAAAGTCCATTACCTTGAGTGGAACCAAAGAACACATCCATGGGTGACAATTTTAACTCATTTTTAAAAAGATAAAAAGGGGGCTAAATAAGTAATTATGAATGGAGGCTATAAATTTACTGATGTATAAAAATAATCATTTATCAATTCAATTAGATATATTTAGAAATATATTAATGAAAAAATAATTTTCCATATTTATCATATGAATATGTTCACTAAAATTGAAAAACTATTGATGGGTAATCTAGAGATAAAACTTCACGACAGAAAATATAAGATTTAAATAATTTTCCATATTTATCATATGAACATATTCTCTAAAATTGAAAAACTATTGATGGGTAATCTAGAGATAAAACTTCACGATAGAAAATATAAGATTTAAAAAAATAAAAAACTAGGAATTACACCCTCCCCTCCCCCTCCACCAACAACAAAATTTTTGGACCAAATATTATTTTTATAAATGATGATCATTTGATTTCTTCAAAACCTTTTCAGTATTTGTATATTGGCTTATACTTTTAATATGACGATGATTGATAATTTTTATATAGCAATTTCTTCCCAGAATTCATATTTCTCAATTTCAAAAACTTACACTTTTATTTATCATAACTCAGACATAATTTAGTAAAATATTTGCATAATTATTTAAAACAATATTATTTATTTAGATAGAGCACGCGCAACGCGCGTATCGTAAGACTAGTATCCTAAAAACCAACAAGACCAAGTATCAGCTCGAACCTGCAACTCCCCAATGGAGTCGCCAAAGCTGTCACACCCCTTTTTTCCAACCTCACTAACCCCTCTTAAATTAATAAAAGTGATTTGGAAGCTCAAATGGGTTTCCAATATAGAAAGTGACAAAATTGTGTTCAAAAGGATTTTTCAAAGTTGCCCCCTGATATTGGTGTCGGTGTGCCAGGTCACCATTTTAAAAAAAATAATTTTTCCTTTTAAAACACTTTAGACTCCAAAACTAAGTCTACACCAAAGATTCGGGTAAGGGGGTTCATTTGACCAAGGGAGAAGGTATTAAGCATTCCCCGAGTCCTGTAACTAGTACGGCTGCGCACTCGATCTAATTGGCTTTTAGAAATATTCAAATTGAGGCAAACTCACATAAAGGAAAAATAAACACAAAAAGGCTCGAAGTCGTCCCCACCTAAAAAGAAAAATAAAGCAAGGTCCTAAATACTAATATATACTATACTTCTTGTACGAGGTTCGTCACGGCCTCCAAATACATGATACTACGGGACATTTCACGGAATAAAATATGTACAAATCCTTCGGGGCATTCCCCGGATAAATTTAACTAAGGAAACGACCTCTCGCCTCAAAACTAACAAAAATCCTAAAGTTGGCCTACCCAAGTGTTGCTGGCCTAAGCATGCTCCTAGCGACTTTAAAACAAATAAAGTTAAAACAACAAGAACTATTTTAAGGCCAGAACACTTATAATTTTGTTTGCCCCAAATCCCACGACACTTTCATCTTATTTTGCACTCTTACTATTTTTTTTAATAGATTTTATCAACAATAAAAGATAACCGAGAGAATTAATCCAAACTACTAAAATTTTAGACTCATGGCATCAAAGTACTTTGGACAACAAACAACCGATAACACATTCAATGTCAAATTCAAGCCATTTATAAGATTAGATAACAAACCAAAAGATATTAGAGAAACAGAGCAAGAGTTGGACTTTATTGAATTCAAAGTTGCAACTCAAAAGACAAACCGGAAAATGACCACAATCGGAACAGTAGACAGGGACTAGCTTGAACCGCGAACCTCGTCGGCAACCTCGAACTCAACCGGAATCAACCTCGGCTCATCTCATTGGACCTGAACTCGAACTCAACTCTATGTGTGCGAGAATTAACTAGAAGCGCCAAATAAAGGCTAGATAAAAGAATTTTGGGACTCAACTGCTAATTTCCGGCAGGAACAGTGGAATAATAGGAGGTTTCAGAGTCTGAACAGTTTTGAAATCCCAAAATTCACAGAGCCAATCAACAAGACTCAATCGATCCTGCCAAATCTCTTTAATTTTTTAGAACCTTGCATTTTCAGATCTTCATTGATGCGCTTCAGCTCCTGAACGTTTTCTCTCGCAACTAATGAATTAGATCTTCTTAAATTTTGAATTTCAAAATAGATTCTGTTTCTTCGATGCTTCTTTCATGTGAGTGAAATTTTAGCCCTCTTTTGTGTGTGTAAAAATGTGTGTATTAGTGGGTGAATGGAGAATCCATCAATAGAATGAAGCTTTTGCCCGTAAGAATCAGTGAGAATGCCAAGAGAGCTTCCAAAAGAGAGTGAGTGCTGAAGATTTAGAAAACCAGGGGTGGGTTTCGGCTATTGGGAGTGGCTGGAAGATCAGGGTGCATTTCATGTAGCGTGGTTTGCAACGTGTTCCAAAACGTCAATTGTACGATAATCGTGGCTTGTTCTAGAAATAACTTCATAAATAATTAAAAGCGGTATAAAAGTTAAAATGCACAATAGGTTTAAAACATGTAACAAAACAGATAATTAGGCCAATTATTAATAGTTGAGCGACCGTGCTAAAACCACGAAACTCGGGAGTGCCTAACACCTTCTTCCAGGTTAACAGGATTTCTTACCCGGTCTTCTATGTTCGCGGACCAAAAATAGAGCCACTTTTCCTTGATTTGGGATTTAAAATAAATCGGTGACTTGGAACACCATAAATTATTCCAGGTGGCGACTCTAAAATTAATAAAATAATCCCATTTCAAATAATATCACTTTAATTGGAAAAACTCCCCTATCCCCCTCGAAAAAAAAGGAGGTGTGACACTATTGCTTGCGAAATATTCATCATAATTTATTACTAAAGAGATTTAAAATGTATTTGACAATCATAGAATAACACAAATTTTTAGGTTATAATTAAAAAAAAAAATTACAAATTTATTTTGATCTCAATCTAATCAAGACCCTAAGTTTTTGATTTTGAAAGAAGAAAATTAAAAGATTTGAGATTAGGAGAAATGCTATATTATAAAAAATTTAAATTTTGGAGACTCTTTTTGGAGTGTTCTTGCTAAATATCACAGATAAAGTAATAGAATAGGGGAAAAAAATAAAAATAATAAACGACAAATAGAAAATTGAGAGGTAGCCAAAAAGAAAAATGACCGGGAGAAAAAAATTTAAAAAACACAGCGAAAAGGGAAAGTTGGACAAGGTTTAAGATAAATTCGAACTTGAATTTTACACACGAGAAAAGCTTTCAAAAAGGTTTATCAGTCATGGCACATTTGTCTAGTTTGCCGATGGGCGGCAGGATCATATATTTAACCTAGTTTAAATTTTTTTATACATAAATATATGATAATTTTACCAACCGAGCGAGTGCCACATCACAACCACCCATAAGGGGAGTCCGAAACTTAAATAGTGCCTTTTTGGGCACAAAATACCTTTTTACTATTAAAAAAAAAGTTACATTACTACATAATTCGCAGTATAATACTGCGAATCACCTTAACGGAAAGTTAGCCGTTAAAGTGATTCGCAGTATTATACTGCGAATTATTAAAAATAAATTTTTTAACACTTCGCAGTATAATACTGCGAACAACCCTCAGGTAAGATATTATGAGAAAATTCTTGGGGTTGGATATAGTTTTGTCTTTAAGTCCATCAATTCCACCCTCCTTTTAACATTGGCCATGACACCCCATCCCATTGGAAGCACAAACTTTCAAAAATATAAGTACCAATCAAAGAATTATAATAATAATAATTTTACAGCAAGAACTATATATATATAAAAGCATGAATACAAAAATTATTAGTACTATTAAATTATATTAAATTATATAAATTATATATGATTTACAAAAATAACCTTATAATATTAAATTATTTTTCTAAACATATTGGATAAAATTGTCATATTTATAACTTTCTAATATTTAGAACTTCTAATTCAATTAAGATTTTGTATTCGTGGAAACTTTTTTAGTACTATTTTTTAACCACTCAAATAGGTTCCCATAAGGATTAAAAAAAAGCACGTAACTTTAATTTGCTGGGAAAAAAGACTTTAATTACTACTTAGTTTTTAGAGTCTTTTTCTTTTATTGAGCTAACGTCAAGTACTAATACAAAAACGAAAAATAAATATTGAAATACTTATTAGTTCAAAGTAGTTTAAGAAACATGATTTCCTTAAAGCAAGCATGCCCCAATTATAAGTGTATTAGTCCAAAAAGATAAATACGCATAAAAAAACGGTCTAAAAAACGGCAAAAGTCATGGAACTTATAGCATGTTTGGTGTAAGTTTCTTTTTGGTCAAAAATGCCTATTTTGGTAAAAGTATTTTATCCTTCTAAAGTTAAGGTCTTTGGCCAAGCTTTTAAAAGAAAAAAAAAATGCTTTTGTGTAGAAACAGAAATAGTTTTTGAGAAGCAAAAGAAGTAGTTTCTTTCTAAAAATATTTTTTTTAAAAAGCTCTTATGAGAAAAATACACTTAGAAGCACTTTTAAAAGATTGATCAAACACTAATTGTTGCTCAAAAGTATTTTTTTTTTCAAATTAATTAGCCAAACACAAATTATTTCTCACCAAAAGTACTTTTTTAAAATACACTCTAAAAAAATACTTTTCAAATTAATCTGATTTTAGAAAATTGGTCAAACAAGCTATTATTAATGTCTTTCTTCACCTAAGATATTTTCAATAGGATTTAAGTCATATATATTAGTAGTGGATAGGGTTTCTTTTTTGCATTATATGTGAACTTCACATATTCGTTAGTATTTTTATAAGAATATGAATTAATATTTAAGTAATATATATTGATAGTGCAAAGGTTTCTTCTTTGCATTATCAGTGAACTTCACATATTAATAGCACTTTTAAGATTATCAATTAATTTTATCTGAAAATTTATCTGTAATTAATAAATGACATGATTATGTTAATATATACATGGTTCTACAAACTTTAAATTGGAATGTTGATCAACAAGAATATTTTCAACAAATTAATCAAATTTTATACCCTTCGCAAAATAAATTATTTCCTTAAAAATAATCGTATGTTGAACAAAATTAAACTTTTAAAATAGCAAATATTTTGAAGATCTTATTCAATTTTAAATATGATTTTATTAGATGGTCATTGAATAACGAGCAAAAACTATGANTACAACTTGAAAAAGATAAGGAATCTAGTATTTCTCAAACTAAGTATGCTAAGATAATTGGTAGTGTAATGTTTCTCATGAATTATACACGACCTGATATTGCTTATGCTATTAGTAGATTGAGTAGATATACTCACAACCCTAGTAGTGAACACTGGAATGCTCTTCATCGTTTGCTAAGATATTTGAGAGGTACTATGGATTGGTGTTTGCATTTTAATAAATTTCCTGCTGTTTTAGAAGGATTTTGTGATGCAAACTGGGTTACTGACAATGATGAAGTTAGCTCCACTAGTGGCTATGTGTTCACTTTGGGTGCAGGTGCTATTTCATGGAAGTCTTCAAAACAGACTTGTATAGCACGATCTACTATGGAGTCTGAATTCATTGCTCTTGAGTTGGCAGGGCAAGAAGCCGAGTGGTTGAGAAACTTATTGGCAGACGTGCCTTTGTGGGTAAGACAAGCTTCACCAGTTTCTCTACATTGTGACTCACAGGCAGCAATTGGAATTGCCAAAAATAGTGTGTACAATGGAAAAAGAAGACATATCCGCATTAGGCATGGTGCGGTAAAACAGTTGTTGAAACATGGTGTTATTTTCTTGGAATATGTAAGATCCAAAAGAAATTGGCGGATCCTTTAACCAAGGGTTTAGCAAGGAGAGTTATCCTTGAAACGTCAAGGGGGATGGGGCTAAAGCCCATGGATTGAGGAAGTATGGTGGATACCCGTTTGTGGTCAAACGAAGCCATATGAGACCTCAATATGCACTACATTTCCTATCCCTATGGCGTGGTAGTGCTTTATAAGGTTGAGCTTATTGTGCTCTTAATGATTCCATAGCCTTAAGGTAGTCTATGTGTAGATAGACTTGATGGAATCACCTACGTGAGTGTAAAGGTGCGGTCGCCTTTTATGAAAGACTTGGGATGCCTTTCTAGAGCACTCATGAGACCCAAGGTATGTGCATGACCATAAAATCACTTTGTTAGTATCGCAGAATTTGCATAAAATTAAGGATATAGTATGTGTTGTGGGGGTCTCAGCTAATGTCCTTTCAGTTCAAGAGTACTTCACTTTGTGGATGTTAGTTGTTGCCTCATTTCACTACGTGTCAATTCAAATCGAAAGATATTGACACTTAAGTACATGTTCCTTCTTTTGCCCATAATTATTCTATTTTTGTCTTTGCATTAGTGGGGGATTGTTAGAAATTATTCATAATGCAAAATCAAAAATTTCTTTTTGAAATTCCATTTACAACCAATAGCCATGAGTTTTTTATTTTTCAAATGTCCTATCTATTTCCAAGTGGCCTCTTGCATGAAGCCTTAAAGCCAAGTGTTGAATGGCTTTGACAAATGGCTATGCAAATCTACCATATGTCTTCATGCA
Source organism: Nicotiana attenuata (assembly GCF_001879085.1). Taxonomy (NCBI): domain Eukaryota; kingdom Viridiplantae; phylum Streptophyta; class Magnoliopsida; order Solanales; family Solanaceae; genus Nicotiana; species Nicotiana attenuata. The sequence continues at coordinate 150,927 of NW_017671670.1, forward strand.
TGGAAGACAAGATACACTTGTCAGTATTGGAGCCAAATGTCTTCATGCATGGAAGACAAGATACACTTGTCAATATTGGAGCCAAGTGGACTAACATAATGGGACAAGTATCAAAAGTCTCTCGACACTTGTCATACATGCTCCTCCTTAATTTCCTATAAATAGGTTATGAATTAGCCATCATAATCACTCAATTCTTAACCAAGAATACATCTAGCTAATCATTCCTTTATTCCTAGTCTTCTTTGTGAATTATCCAACACATAAAATACCTTCATCTTCTCTTCTTCCTGGGCAACTGTTTTGTGCAAATTCTAAACTTCCAGCCACGAGTGCACGTGTTTGGAGGTGCTGTGGAACCTTGGGGAGCGACCGGCCTTAACGATTTGCACCCAGTCGGGCCGAAATCGCTTTCAAGGCAGTGACTTGCCACGACACAGTATTTTTGATAAGTTGTAGTCTTCTTTCCTTGTTGTTTTTAGTCAATATTATCTACTGATTTTCCTTACAATGTTGTCTACAAAGATGTTTCAGAATTGTATTAGTATTTCAGCACTTTGATTTATATCATCCAGACTTTCATATACCAGCATGTGTTAGTTTATCTTCCGCATTTAGTATGTTATGATATCACATGTTGATTCATCCAGCCAGTTGGTTCGCTCGGTCACATGTAGTCAGGCACCGAGTGCCATGTTACATCCAGGCCCAGGTTCGGGGCGTGATAGCAGGAATACCAGAATATATATTTAGATACGTGTTCTGGGTATTTATACCAGCAATTGATGGTTTTGTGCATTGCCGCCCGATAATATCCATAGACGGTACTCATGTCTATAGAAAGTATGATATTAAGTTGTTGATCGTCGTTGCTGTAGATGCCAATGGACAAATATTTTCCCTAGCATTTTCCATCTGTGCCAATGAAAGCCAAGAGACGTGGACACTATTTTTTAACCACTTGAAGGAGCACGTTGTCAAACAACGTTCAGGTATTTGTCTAATATCTCATCGGCATGGGGGTATATTAAGTTCTGTAGAGCATTTGCCAGGAACCGTATGCATACCACTGTTACTGTGTAAGGCACCTGAAGGCCAATTTCCAGAAGAAATATCCCAACAAGGAATTGCATAATTTAACGTGGATGGCTGCAACTGATCACTAGGAGTGCAAATTCAGGAAGCGCATGGAAATAATCCGGCAGGAAGACATAAGAGCCTATCATTGGTTGATGCGACATGAGCTTTACAAGTGGACATTGAATGCGGATGGTGGCAAACGATGGGGAACCCTGACTACAAATGTGTGAGAGTCTTTCTACGGGTTATTGAAGTCCGCACGTGGATTGTCTGTCACTGCCATGGTGCGGATGTCATTCAAACAGATGTCGGAGAGATTTGTTGAAAGGCATAGAGGTGAATCGGAATTGATGGAGAGCGGTTGAATTTATGCCAATACCAATGAAAAAATTTGAGAAATACAGGAGGCGAGCACATTGTCATTCATTTTTACAGTATTGCAACGAGCGAAATATTTTTGAAGTTCGCACCGCTATCCATCAAAACTGGGGGAATAATATACACACCGTAAATGAAGCCAGCAGGTTGTGTTCTTGTGGGGAATGGTCTATCTACCACATGCCGTGCTCACATGCCATCAAGTGCTTTCAACATACAGGTTTAGGGCCAACCAACTATGTTGATAAGCAATACAGTGTTGTTGCATACTTAAACACATATAGTGGGCAGTTGCAGCTAGTGGGTGTTGAGCATTATTGGCCTCCGGAACCATTTAAAATGGTGTGTAACAAGGACTATTTGTGTAAGCTACAAGTGCAAAAAAGAACGCGTATACGGAATCAAATGGATGTTGGTGATACCATTTATGCGCGTAAATGTGGCATATGTTCACAAATAGGACACGACCGTCGTAAATGTCTTTCAGCTGGTTTGGGTAGCGGTGGTAATCCAGCTCCTGGTGGAAGTTCATCTAATATGCCCAACTATTAAGGATACACGTAGTATTTTATTTTCGTAATGTGTTTGTAATAAGTGTATGTACTTGTTTATCTTGCAGAATGTATGAAAGAAAATTATGTTTCCAATGTTGTTATATCTTTTTGATATTTAACATTAATACTTCAGTACAACAATCTAACATAAATCCATTTAAAAAACCAAAAAAATTGTCATTCGCTATTATCGTCGCTGTCTGGCACTATTTTATTGTCACTGTCTTCAACTTCTTCATCAACATCGTGTATGTACCCTTCGGGACCGAGGGCATCGTAATCTAGGCCCCAGTTGACATACATTTCTCGCATCTCATCGCTATCATCAAGAAGACCACTTGCCTGATTTCTACAACAATATGGGACACCTACGTCCAACGTCTGTGGTAGAAACTTAGGTAGTCCTTCCCACTCGACAACTGTTGGGAAAATAGGATAATCATCGTCACTAGGCAATTTATCATTTTCTAACAAATCCCAGTCTGATCCTCTGTTCCTCTCAAGAAGTTAAGATTATCCATTGCATGGTGAACAACAAGTGCCTTTTCCATCTCTAGAATCTCCTTCATCAGATGCCTAATCACTTCTGGTTCATCTTTGTGTGTGTTTGTTTGGAAGGCTGCAAACAGTGCTTGTGGCAAAACAAGACCATGCTAGCGACACAGTACTTTGTAATCACACTGTTTTGAGTAAAGGGGAACCCATTGTAGTTTTTTGCCCCAAATTCGCATACCTTCAGCTTTGTAGAATGCGTTTCGCCCTCAATAATGTGCCCTGCGACTTTGAGATCAGTGTGTATATTGATAGGTTTATTTTCCAAGGTATAGAGAACACCATACCACTTCATCACTCAAGTCAATGTAGCAACCTAGCATATTTTTTTCAAGGTAGGGATCGATAGTGTTAAGACGTGATCCATGGGGATTTGTTGAACTTCCTTCACCCTTTTACCTTTTTTTGAACCACTTGTTAAATGTTAGTGGCACTGTTTTAATGGATGTTGTAATGTTTATTCAAAAGTTCTTTGAAATACATATGACTTGGTTCAGTTTAAGAAGCTTTCTTATACCCGAAATAATCATTAGCACGCGAAGCATAACGCGGTTACATACCATGTTATGTGTATTGTCTTGTCTACCTGATAAAGCTGCCGGTCTGCAAAAGCTGTCTTCTGAAAAAGCTGTATTGTGCCGTAAAGAATCATTAGCAGCGAAGCATAGCGCGGTTACATACCACGTTATGTGTATTATCTTGTGAAACTGATAAAGCTGTCGTTCTGCAAAAGCTGCTCGCCTGGAAAAGCTGTATTGTACCGTAAAGAATCATTAGCACGCGAAGCATAGTGCGGTTACATACCACGTTATGTGCGTTGCCTTGCCTATAAATAACTAGCATATTTTAGTTATTATCTGCGCTTAACCAACAAATAGCAACCCTTTCCATAAAAGCAGGATTTTTTTTCATTAACAAATGTCTGGACGCAATGACCAACCAATGTGCTATTGTGGCAAATGTTGTATGATGAACTCATGTTGGTCCGATGGTCATGTTGGGCGCAGATATTGGATGTGTGTAAACAGGTTTGGAGGTAATGACGGAAATTATTGCTACTTTGAGGAATGGTATGATGAACCCATTGAGCAGGAATGCTACAAAAAATCTTTGCAATATATTTGGAATATCAACTGTGAATACCGACGCCGTGAGTCTGAAATGAAAGGAGAAATTACGGAATTGCAGGAGAAACTAAAAGAGGCGGAAGAAGAAAAAAATAAGCTGGAAGAGAAATTTAAGTGGTTGGAGCAGAGAATACTAGGCGGTAGTGACTACCCAATGACATGTATGTGTTGAGTGCAGTATTTTGTCTTTATGTTTTCCATGTCTTGTATTTTCATTCGTTGAACTGAATTTAAATTATGTTAAGTTGCTATGTTTGTATTTTTGGTGTAGTATTGAATAACGATGAACCAGAGAAATAAGAATATAATGCACATATAATGTAAACAATAAAAATAATTTTCATTATTTACTGATTGTCATATGTACATAAAATTAAAAAAAATCAGTATATCTCACATCCTTTATGCTTTAAAGCAGCCGCTGGCCTTAGGCGCATCCCATCCCGCCCGGAAACACTATCAGGATCATCCTCATCACGACGCCTCTTATCGGAGGATGAGCTGCAGCATGATTGTCAGTAAGGCTGCAAGCTCGGTAGAAGGGGCCGTCGGTGCAGCAATAACCTAAAGAATAATGGCATATTTTAGTATATGAAATATATAATAGTAATGTAAGGGTTGATTGCATAAAAATAATTAAAATGTCTTAACACGGTCGCAGCGGGCTCCTGAATATACTCATCCGTCTCAGGTATGTGAGTGTCGCACCTAGTGGCCTCTGCGACGGGCGAGGATGATGGCATAAAAAAATGCTTTAAATAATTAATTTTCATAACTATACAAGATTTAATTATTAAATAATTACATTTTGGTTCCGGACACAATATTTGAGGCCTAATAGCATCAATGTATAGGATTCTTATGTTCTTACGTTTGTTGACTATAATTGGAGATAATTTGTGTTTGAATATCAACTTTTTAACGTATTTTTGGGAATAAAAGATACTTAAATGATTCATTTCTATAACTACAAGGATACTACGCTAAAGGGCACTACGTTTTACTACGCTAAAAGGTCACTATATTACAAATACGAACACTACATTAGGCCACAAGATACCACTACAGGGACTAAAGTAAAATTTATCTAGTTTACTAGTCTTTTAGCAAATTAATATTCTAAACCGGATAAAAATAACAAATCAATTACGAAATTACATATACCACAGTAAAAAGTAACTAATTAATATTTTTTTTAACAACTAATAACAATTTTTCTATTGTACAAATTATTTTAGCACACTAATACTATAGTCCGGATAAAAAATAACAAATTAGTTAAATCACAAAATAACATAGAGCACATATAAAATAACTAATATGCATTTTTTATACAAGTTCTATCAAAAACTAAATCGGATTACCTCAATTTAAGGTTTTAGGAAAGTCGAAGTTTTTTGTAATTTTGAGCCGAAACAACCAACAACGTCCGAGATAACTCCTTAGCTAGCACATGGGATCGGGAATCTTTACTTTATATGGGACGGGTGGGCTCCACTCAAGCTTTTAGTGTTTAAAAATGGGGGGGGGGGGGGACAAATCGTTTTTCTACGTTATATTTATATATATAGCGTCTTTTGTTAAGACACTATAGTATAACGTCTTAACGAAAGACGCTATACTTTCTCTCTTTTTATAATTCAAATATAGCGTCTTTTTGAAAGACGCTATACCTAACTGGCCAAACGGCCGTTAAAGTATAGCTTCTTTTAAAAAGACGCTATATATATTTTGGTCGCTAACTTTTTCTCCCCTCACATTTCGATCATTTGAGTAAAAAAGAATCACATTTTGGTTCCGGACTCGTTAATGAAGTGAGTAAAAGACATGAAAGATCAAGACTCAAATTACAGTAGAGATAAATAGGTGATCTTTTTGTTTACCTACATATTTGTTAGGTGTCCTAATTTCCTTATTATATTTGATTTTCCTATTTCTTGAAGGAAATGACAACATATTTTTATCATAATTAGGTTTTTCTTCCTGTAGAAGGGAATTATAAATCTCCCATATTTTGCCCCTTTTCTTGTAGGAAAATGTTTAGACTTTTATAAATTGAGAATCCTTCCTTCTCATTCAGCAACATCCACAATATAGCCATATGGGGTTTGAGAGTCTTGTTTAGGGGGAGAACTTTACGGGACTAGTGTTAGTATGTCACTTGTGTTTGCTTCTTTGTGAGGTTGTTCTCTCAATATTTTATACTCTCTTTTATATAGTGGATTTATCATCTCTACCGTGGATGTAAATCAATTGATCGAATTACGTTAACACTATATTTGGATCATTGTTATCCATCGTTTCATAATGTATTGTGTTATATCGTATCGTATCGTATTGTATCGTTTTATGAATACAACGTTTGGATAGATTATATTGTTTGATGTTGTTAAATAATATTTTGATGTTTGGTTTGATTGTATCGTACTGTACCGTAACTGATAAGTTTACTAAAGTATCCTTAATTATTTTAAATATTAAATTTATCAAGAAGTACACATAAACATAATTTAAGAAAATCCCTTTCTACTAAAATCAAAGATTGACTATCATTACAAAATATAAAATAAAGAACGATGATAGAGAAACGAACGAAGACCGTGCAGTTGGCAGAACAAAGGAACGAAGATAAATAAGTAACACTTTGCACACTTAAAAATAACCAATAGTATGCAGCTAAGCTAATTGGAGATTAAAGTAATTAGACTTGGAGTTAAAATCAAAGTGGGAGAAAAACGAAACAAAAAGAAGGCAAAACCTATTCTTACTACCTTTGATGTTGGAGTTAGGAATAGTAAGCGGCAGAAGGAAAGAAGGGGCGAAGACAAAGTAGGTTGAAGGTTAGAGATTTGGAGTTAAAAAAAGAAGAGGTAAAGGTTAAAATATAATTTTAAAGTAATGAGTTAGGGTATAATTGGAATGAAAAATAGAAAACAATCTCACCACACCAAATCGGTTGTTTAAAAAAAATGGGACTTTTTATTATTTCGGAACAATGAATTTAACAATACAATACAACCAGTTTTAACTAAACAATCTAACAAATATTGTTTTGGGATAACAATACAATACAATACAATGGGTAACAACCATCCAAACAAGCTATAAATATTTGTCGTTCAAGATTTGCTTTACTAGATTCCACATGACACCTGATTATTTCGATCCTAACCATATTAGTGGCCAGATTACCCAATACTTTATTTGTAAAAGGTAAAAGTTACTCGGTGAAATAATGAGTCCGAAACTTAAATAGTGCCTTTTTGGGCACAAAATACCTTTTTACTATTAAAAGAAAAGTTACATAAGTACATAAAATGCAGTATAATACTGCGAATCACTTTAATGGAAAGTTAGCCGTTAAAGTGATTCGCAGTACTATACTGCGAATTATTAAAAAAATAATTTTTTTTTGGAAAACTCAGTATAATACTGCGATCAAGCAACTCACAGTATTATACTGCGATTCGCTTTTAAATTTGGGCCCACCATAATGACAGTTCTGCAGGACTGCAGAGAATATTTATTTTTTAGTGTAAAACGTATTATAGTACTGCGTTTCACACCAATTTTTTGGCCCACCAATAAGTGCTCTGCGGATAACTCACATAACAATAATTCAAATAGATAAAACGTGGTATTGTACTGCGTTTTATATAAAAATTCTGCACTCCAAGCTCGGACTTGCCTTATTTAAAGCGTTTGAATTTTATGAAAATTCATTCAAAACTTTCCTTCAAACTTCCGTTCATATTTATCTCTTCTTCTTATCAATCATTTTTTTATAATGTCTGAAGAGACAAAAATAAGGGTTTCATTATATTGGGGGCGTGAAGTTGTGCTGGAGAATAACTTTGTGAGGTATAGCTCACCTCCACAGTGTCATGTTAAATTGCCGCTTACAATGGAGTACAATAAATTGGTATCGTTGTTACGTAAAAAATTGAGTGTGAGGAAATGTTCGGTGAACCTTAAAGTAACCGGTAGATTTCCGTATTCAGTGACTCCGCAGGGGTTTGCTTATTATTCTGAGTTTAACATCGAAGATGATGAAACTCTTAGAGATTTTTTGCGGATTCCGAATGAATACAGGGATTTATTGTAATAAAATTGCTGGAAATGTACGTCAAGGTTGAAGACGTTTCCAATAATGAGGGCGTGCATAGTAGGGATAACCCCCAGTCATCGGGTGGTTATTCTGGAGCAGTTTTTGCGGGACAGATTGCTGATGAAAGAGCTTGCTTTGATTTAAACTTGTCACCACCGGCGAATGAGCAGCCACAAAATAATCTTTCGACTTTATATAATACACAAGACGACTGGTAAACTTCAATTTTTCTATGCTTTAGCAATGTTTATTTTATGTTTTAATTGGTTTGTGTTAACACTCATATTTTTCATAGGGGGTACCGTTCAGATATGAATTTTATAAGTTATGACCCCGCCCCTAGTTGGAATATGCGTAGTTCTGGCGTATTGGACCACGGTGGTCCATCCGGGAGTCATCACCAACAAGAAAACATCCATCATGAAACGTCAAGACAGTACGACTTGTAAGTAAAGTGATATAGCTATATGTAAGGTATTTATCTATTTGGGTAGCTTATCATTTTGTTCTTTTTGTGCAGTTAAAACGAGCATCTTGATGCTCCTGACCTCACACAGTTGGCCATAGACGACGTATTGACTCGTGTTTGGTAGATGCGCAGAGTCAGGATGATGATAGTGATTAGACAACAATGCGGATGAGTCTGGAGATGACACACCCTTCCATGATGAGGGTGATGATGAGGAGGAAGTGAATGTTGAACCTGAGCTGACGAGGGAGCATGTTCCTCCACCTCCCGCTAGACCAAGAGTGTACGAGTCCCACGTGCCATTTCATGAGCGGAATATTCCCTACCTTGATAATTTGCAAAGTATGCCGGACGTGGATGCCCTCACAAGGGATGATGACGAAATTCGATCAGCGATGTGGGATGAGTCTAGACCGGTGGTGCTGACAAAGGGCAACTATTTCCCCGATAAAGCTCGCCTAATCAGGGCTGTAAAAATCTACAGCGTAAGAGAGTGTCGTGAGATGACGGTAAGCGAGTCAACTACGGAGGTATTTAAGGTTGTATGCCGTAGATACTTTATGGGTTGTCACTGGATGTTGCGTGCCAGCAAGAAGAAATTAGGGTTGTGGAAAGAGGGTAAATTTATTAGCACCCACAGATGTGAAATGGACACATTCAATGAGAATCACTTCAACTTGGATGTAGACTTGATTTCTCTTGTCTTGATTCCATATTTAGAAGTGTCCATTAGGTTCAAGATTAAAGAGTGTATTACATCCGTCCACCAGGAGTATGGTTGTACTATAACCAAAAGAAAGGCATATCTCGATCGCAAACGTGCCTTTGAACTTATTTATGACGACTGGGATAAGTCTTTTTCATCTCTGCCCAGGTACATGGCTGCACTGCAACACTTTAACCCCTGGACTGTTGTTGAATGGAGGCGTGAGCGGAGTCCGGACAGACCCGAATATATTTTCAACTATGTGTTCTGGTCATTTAAACCAGCAATTGATGGTTTTGTGCATTGTCGTCCTGTAATTTCCATAGACGGTACTCATGTCTATGGAAAGTATGATATTAAGCTTTTGATTGCAGTTGCAGTAGATGCCAACGGACAAATATTTCCACTAGCCTTTGCCATTTGTGCCAATGAAAGCGAAGAGACCTGGACGCTTTTTTTTAACCACTTGAAGCAGCACGTTGTTAAACAGCGTTCAGGTATTTGTCTAATATCTGATCGACATGGTGGTATTTTAAGTTCTGTTTCTACACTTGCCTGAATAGCAGGAACCCTATGCATACCACCGTTACTGTGTGAGGCACCTGAATGCTAATTTCCAGAAGAAATATCCTGACAAGGCCTTGCATGACTTAATGTGGATGGCCGCAACTGAGCTCCAGCAGTGCAAATTCATGAGGCGCATGGAAGCGGTCCGGCAGATTGATCAACGAGCATATACTTGTCTGATGGGACATGAGCTTCACACGTGGACATTGCATGCTGATGGCGACAGACGATGGGGAGCCCTGACTACAAATGTGTCGGAGTCATTCAACGGCTTGTTGAAGTCTGCCCGTGGATTGCCTGTCACTGCCATGGTGAGCATGACATTCAAACAGAGTGCAGAGAGGTTAGTTCAAAGGCATGGAGCTGCATCTGCATTGATGGACAGGGGTGTTCAATTTATGCCAATACCGATGAAAAGATTTGAAAGGTATAGGAGGCGAGCACATTGGCATTCATTTTTACGGTACGATCACGACTGGGGTGTTTTTGAAGTTAAGACCGCTATCCGCGGACACCGTGGGAATAACCTACAGACGGTGAATGAAGCCAGAAGGTTGTGTTCATGTGGGAAATGGACCATCTACCACATGCCGTGCGCACATGCGTTGAAGTGCTTTCAACAAGTTGGTTTAGGGGCAACCAACTATATTGATAGGCAATACAGTGTTGCTGCATACGTAGACACGTATAGTGGGCAGTTGCAGCCATTAGGTGCTGAGCATTATTGGCCACCGAAACCTTTTAAGATGGTGTGTAACAAGGACTATTTGCGCAAGATGCAAGTGCAAAAGAGAACGCGTATACGGAACCAAATGGATGTTGGTGACACCGTTTATGCGCGTAAATGTGGCATATGCTCGCAAACAGGACACGACCGTCGTAAATGCCCTTCAGGTGGTGTGCGTGGCGATGGTAATCCAGCTCCTAGTGCAAGTTCGTCGAATGTACCCAACTACCAAGGATACCCTTAGTCTTTTGTTTTCGTATTGTTTTTTTGTAATACGTGTCGGTCCTTGTGTATGTTGCAATATCTATCAAATAAAATTATGTTCCATAATCTTGTTACATCTTATTTTTTAACCTCGCGCCTTTTGATATGGTTGTTCAAATTTAAACATATTGGTGTTTGTAAAGAAGACCAAGATTGTGCAAAGAAGACCAAGATTGTGGACCAAAAAAAATCACATATTAAAAAATAAATTTAATATGTAAAGCGTGGTACTGAAAAAGATTGTCTTGTCGTACTGAAAAAGCTGAAAACCATGTGAAAAAGCTGTTTTGTTGCAGAAAAATTTAATATGTAAAGCGTGGTATAATACTACGTTTATTTGAGTTATCTTGTCGTACTGAAAAAGCTGAAAACCATGTGAAAAAGCTGTTTTATTGCAGAAAAATTTAATATGTAAAGCGTGGTATAATACTACATTTTTTTGAGTTGTTTTGTCGTATTGAAAAAGCTGAAAACCATGTGAAAATGCTGTTTTGTTGCAGAAAAATTTAATATGTAAAGCGTGGTATAATACTACGTTTTTTGAGTTGTCTTGTCGTTCTGAAAAAGCTGAAAACCATGTGAAAAAGCTGTTTCGTTTCAGAAAAACTTTAATATTAAAGCGTGGTACAATACTACGTTTTATCAGTTAATCTAAAGCGTGCTATAATACTACGTTTTATGTGAAATCTTGCCTATAAATAACGGGCGCATTCTAGTTATTTTCTGCGCTTAACAATAACTAATAGCAAATATTTCCATAAAACCAAAGTTTCTCTTTAAGAAATGTCTCAACAACCCCTTTATGTCCCAATGTGCTATTGCGGAGAAAAATGCAGTATGTACAATTGGTGGGAAGAAGGTGAACGCCGCTACTGGGCGTGTATGAAAAAGTTTGATAGTCAACCCGACGAGCGTAAATGTGATTTTGAGGTATGGATGGATGAACCATGTGAGCAGGAATACTACAAAGAGAGAATTTATTCTCTTCATAATTTGTGTACAAGGCAATGGGAAAGAGAGTGCCGAACCAACCAAGAAATTAAGGAGTTGAAGGCGAAACTCAAGGAGGTGGAAGAAGAAAAAAAAAATTGGAAGACCAACTCAAGTGGTTGTAGCAGAGAATACTAGGCGGTCGTGACTAAACAGTGGCTTGTATATGTTGAGTGTAGTAGTGTATCTTTATGTTTCCCTTGTCAAGTGTTTTCATTAGTTGTACTGTTTATTTTTTGTTATGTGTATGTTTAGGTGCGCTCGTTTTTTGTTTGTGTTGTCATGTAAAAATAAAATTGTTGTTCAAATTCTGTTACAATAAAAATGTTGTTAAAATATAATTGTTGTCATTATTTACATAATGTAGACTTCATAGAATTGTTCAAATATTCAACTTATTTGTGAGTTGTCTCGTCGTTCTCAAAAAAGCTGAAACGACTGCAGAAAAAGCTGTTTTGTTGCAGAAAAAATAATATGTAAAGCGAGTATAATACTACATTTTTTTGAGTTGTCTTGTCGTTCTGAAAAAGCTGAAAGCCATGTGAAAAAGTTATTTTGTTTCAGATAAATTTAATATCTAAAGCGTGGTATAATACTACATTTTATATGAAATCTTGCCTATAAATAACGAGCGCATTCTAGTTATTTTCTGTGCTTAACAACAACCTATAGCAAATATTTACGTAAAACCAAAGTTTCTCTATAAGAAATGTCTCAACAACCCCTTAAAGTCCCAAGGTGCGACTACAGAAACAAAAGTATGATGTACGATTGTTGGGAAGAAGCTGAACGCCGCTACTGGGCGTTTATGAACAACTTTTATAGGCAACCCGACGTACCTACATGCAATTTTAAGGTATAGATTGATGAATCATGTGAGCAGGAATACTACAAAGACAAGTTGTATCATCTTCATAATGTGTGTAAGAGGCAGTGGGAAAGACAGCATCAATCCAAGCAAGAAATTGTGGAGTTAAAGGCGAAACTCAAGGAGGTGGAAGAAGAGGAAAAAAAAAGCTGGAAGACCAATTCAAGTGGTTGGAGTAGATAATACTAGGCGGTGATGACTAAATAATGACATGTACTTGTTGAGCGTAGTAACGTATCTTTATGTTTCCCTTGTCAAGTGTTTTCATTAGTTGTACTGTTTGTTTTTTGTTATGTGTATGTTTAGGTGCATTCGTTTTGTGTTTGTGTTGTCATGTAAAAATAAAATTGTTGTTCAAATTTTGTTACAATAAAGTTATGTTTGTGTTTGTGTTGTACTGTTAAAACAAAGTTGTTGTTCAACCGCAGTTAAAACAAAATTGTTGTTAAAATATAATTGTTGCCATTACTTACATAATGTAGTATTTTTACAAAGTACAAACAAAAGTAAATCAATGAGTCTCGCAGCCTGTGTGCTTCAGTGCTGCTGCTGGCCTGAGTCGCATCCCCTATCGTCCGGGTACATTATCGGGATCATCATCATCAAGTCGCCTCTTTATGTGAGGATGCGCAGCAGCATCGACAGTAAAGCTGCCAGGATCGGTAGAAAAGGCCGTCGGGCCGTCAGCAACCTACAAAACAAGTACTAAGCTTAGCATGTGAAAAATGTATATAGTATTGTACGTGTTAAGTCAAAGCCATTTTCTCACCATGGTCTCATCGGCCTCCATGGTATCCTCATCAGCGCATACAGTGGCCTCCGTAATGGGCTAGGACAAAGCCTTAATAAGAAAATTAAAAATTAATTTATGGGAAATCATTAAGGAAAAGAAAACAAATTGAAATTTCACAGTAATACAAAACATACCCGCGCCTGTGGTAGATCCGCATCAACCGCCGGGGATGAGGCATAACTCAACCTGCGCCCGCCATCCACGTCCCGGGTCGGCCAATGCTCAGCTGCGGTAGATGGGCCTGCAAAGAACTGGTATGCATCCCCGTCGAATGTACCCCTGATCAACAATGCTCCTGACGGGGTGTCCTGCGATGCTGGCAGAGATAGTTGAAGGTTGTACGACGGCATGCTGCTGGAAGGCTCATCTACCCGAGGGATATAACCCAGCTGATCATCTCCAAAATCCTCATCATGTCCCTCAACAGGTGGTTCGACAGGTGCCTCAACGCCCCCTTGCTGGGGACCACCTCCTCGCCGTCCCCTGCGACCCCGTGGGGCACCCCTGCCTCGTGGGACAGCCCTACCCCGATGGTAGTCCTCTGGCGCCACATACTGAGCCTCGTGATCCAACCTCGCGCCATCTCTCGCTTGGAACAGGGTCCGACGAGCCAGCTCTGCCACCCGCCGGCCATACTCAATGATTGCAGCACTGTCGCCATGCTGCTGCATCTCCTGTCCCAGCTGGTAGACCAGGTGATGCCCAATAACCTGTGAAACATTTAAAATATTTATTAAATAACGCTATATCACAATTATAAGATATTAATAAGCCACAAAAACATACCAGTGCCTCGTGCCTCCCGGTGTATGGTCTATAGCGCTCGCCAAGTACATGAATGGGGTTCCCGATCATCAGTCGGGTGTGACAGCGGTACCATGACGTATACAGCTGAATAGTGGCCTCCTGGGTAAATGAAGGTGGTGGCGGAATACGGTACCGTCGCTGCTCCCAAATATGGACCTGCTGCTCTAGCCATCCCATAAATATATCGTCCACCCTGGTACGGTCATCCCGATGATAGTGTGTAGGCACCCATGCAGGCTCCCCCGGTATAGGCTCGGGACGGTGAAACTGGCGAAGCACACGCTCCGTGGCATGATACTCAACCACATCGAAGAAGATCATCGGGACGGAGGTGCTCCAAAGCAGTCGGTCGACTGAGCAATAATCGGGCAGTTGAGCTAGCAACTCGTCACTGTATGGCGTCCAGATGAACTACCAAATAATAATATAAAAGTGAGTATGCGCAACACAACTCAATTTATAACAAGTAAGTATAGGTACATATTTACCTGTCCGGCCACCAGCATATCTAACACATCCCTGACAAGGGGGAGATTATGATGAGCATCAGAGCCTCGGTAGTTCCCACGCCGGAGAACCCACCTAGTAGCTAGAGGGAGAAACGGATAAGCCTCACCCGGCTCTAGTGGTGGTAGAGGTGGCTGCAACGGCATGATCCGCTGCCAGGCCCAAACCTAAGATAAAAGGTTGACGTAAAATTTAAGAGTCATTTCGACCATATAGAATTCGAAGTAATGAACAGAGTATTCGAGATTGTTTCACCTGTAGAAGGGGCAGAAAACCACATATGTCCACCTGGCAAAGCATGTTCGCCCGGCACATACTCCGGTACAGGTATGCTAGAACAGCAGCACCCCAGCTGTACAGGGGTAAATCATCTAGCTGCTGCAGATGATGCAGAAAGCGCATACTCACTGGACTTCCCGAAGTGTTCGGGAACAACACACCCCCAAAAAGCAGGAGCAGCACCAACCTTGTGTACCGCTTAATATGGAGATCCTCTGTCTCGCCGGTAATGTTTGGGTGCAAAAACGCCATATGGTCTCTGATAGCTGACAAAGAAACGCGACTGCCCCCTCTCTGTACAGCGTCACCCTGAGGTCTGTAACCAGTATACTGCCCCATCAAATCCAAATACTGGGCACGCGTCATGGATCTCATGTACTGGGGCAGTGCAACGGCCCGTCCATCTACGCGCAGCCCATACAAAATCTAAACATCCTCAAGCGTGATGGTGGCCTCTCCAGTGGGCAAGTGAAAAGTGTGCGTCTCCAGTCGCCACCACTCTACCAAGGCCGTGATGAGAGACCAATCAAGCTGCATCCGCCCAATCTGCAAAATCGTAAAGAAGCCCGTAGCCTGTAGGCGCGCGACTACGCGGGCATGGAAATGATGCTGCCTCAAGAACTCCCACAAATCGTCAGGTCTCCTGGCGCGGAGAGGCTGATCCGATAGATGTCCCTCCCATACAAAGGAGGACCTATGGTCGCCCTGCAACACTAATAGCTGATCCTCGGCTGGTCCAGGATGCGCAGGCGGCAAGTCCATGTCGTCTACTATAATTTAAACAAAATTATTTGTGTGTGTTAGTTTAATGAATTAAATAATTATTTTTATAATTGGACTGAGTAATTATCTATGGGTTCCAGGCCCGATATTTGAGGCCCGGTAGCACCAAGTTATCCTTAATTATTATGTGTGTCAATTTCAACATTTTTAGAATTTTGTTAGTTTAATAAATTAAATAATTATTTCCCCAGCTGGACTGAGTAATTATCTATGGGTTCCAGGCTCGATATTTGACGCCCGGTAGCACCAAGTTATCCTTAATTATTATGTGTGTCAATTTCAACACTTTTAGAATTTTGTTAGTTTAATGAATTAAACAATTATTTTTATAATTGGACTGAGTAATTGTCTATGGGTTCCAGGCTCGATATTTGAAGCCCGGTAGCACCAAGTTATCCTTAATTATTATGTGTGTCAAATTTCAACATTTTTAGAATTGTGTTAGTTTAATGAATTAAATAATTATTTTTATAATTGGACTGAGTAATTATCTATGGGTTCCAGGCTCGATATTTGAGGCCCGGTAGCACCAAGTTATCCTTAATTATTATGTGTGTCAATTTCAACATTTTTAGAATTTTGTTAGTTTAATGAATTAAATAATTATTCTTATAATTGGACTAAGTAATTATCTATGGGTTCCAAGCTCGATATTTGAATTAATTTGACAACATATATTAATTTGTTAGTTTTGTAAGTTTATTTTTATAAATTAAATAATTAATTTGGTAGAGTGTAATTGGATAGAGTTTGTAGTTAGTACATACTTAAACTACAGAGACTATACGCTAAAGGCTCTATATTATACTACACTAAAAGGCTCTATATTTTACTACGCTAAAAGGATCTACATTTTACTACGTCATAAGTCTCTATATTTTACTACGCTAAAAGGCTCTATATTTTACTACGCTAAAAGGCTATATATTTTAATACGCTAAAAGGCTCTACATTTTACTACGCTAAAAGGCCACTATTACATATAAAAACAACAAACATAACATACATATGAACAACAAACTAAATAAATAATATTTATTTATTATTTAAGCAAATAAAAATATAACATTAACAATAAAAATTATTTATCAATTTTTAACTATTTTTTGTCCCAAAGCTAATAAATCAATCCGGGTATAAATAAGATACAAATTTAAACACAAATTAACATGAAAACACATTCAACAAAATAAATATGCATATACTCTACGAGTTTCAACATAAACAAAATCGAAATACCTCGATTTAAGTTTTTTGAAAAAGATCCAAAT
Source organism: Nicotiana attenuata (assembly GCF_001879085.1). NCBI lineage: Eukaryota > Viridiplantae > Streptophyta > Magnoliopsida > Solanales > Solanaceae > Nicotiana > Nicotiana attenuata. The sequence goes on from NW_017671670.1 coordinate 167,757, forward strand.
CGATTTTTTGAACCCGAAAGAAGGAATCCAAGGCTTGTGTTGTGTTCGAACTCCCCATAAGGGTGGATCCGCCCCTGGCTGACACGGTACAAGGTATGACATTTTTCGGTTATGTTCGATTTAGTTGGTTTTAAATTCTTTTTAAGCACCTCCTTCTGTATGAGATCTTCGATCGTAGACATTTCTAAATTCTCATCACCTTAAGCCACTTCAAGAAATTTCTCATACATCATACTAGATGACCAAAAATGCTAGTGAATTATGTCACAACTTAGCCAAACATCAGGAGATTTGTGGATATAAGTATTAGAAGGGGTCAAGTACGATATTAGAAAACTTGAATGTATTTTGGATAGCAGATCAACGTCTAAATACAGGATATTCACCTCCTCAAAAGCAGATATCTGTATTAGAGTACTTTTCGCGATAGTTAGCTTCGTCGCATCAGTTTAATATCATAACGGAAAAGAGCCAAACTTTAACGTAAAAGGGCCAAAATTGTCCTTGAATTATTGGCTAAGGGACAAATATATCTTTCGTCCACCTATCGGTTCAAAAATGCCATCAAAATTTTCTTTTCGGCTCATTTCTGCTCTTGTGACTAACAGTCAACTTAAATTAAAACAAGATTATTTAAATTCAACGTATTATTTATTATTGGTCCAATTCAACTAAATAAATGGAAAAGGGTCAAAATTGTCCCTGAATTATTGGCCAGGGCTAAATAACATTCGTCCATCTATCGCTTCAAAATATCCCTAAAAAATACTCGATTTTCTAACTTACCCGACCTCAACCCGTCTGGAACACATAAAATCTCATCTGGAAAATTATTTTTCGGCCATTTTCATTTTACTTTCTCCCTCTTCTGTATTCTTTTTAATACTAAGACCTACATTGACAGGTGTTCACTAAAAGTATAGGTGTTAATATGAAAAAGAATAAAGAAGAGGGAGAAAGTAAAATGAAAATGACTGAAAAAATGATTTTCCCCATGACATTTTATGTTTTTCGGGCGGGTTAGTGATTGTGCCAGGTAAGTTAAAAAATGGGGATATTTTTGGGAGGTATTTTTGAACCGATAGATGGACGAAGGTGATATTTAGCCCTAGGCTTAGCCAATAGTTCATAGATAGTTTTGGTCCTTTTTCATTTATTCAATTAAATTGGATCAATAATAACATGACACATGGAACTTAAATAAAAAAATTTAATTCAAGTTGATCATTATTCATAAAAATAGAAAGACAAAATAGTCTCATAGACACTTGTACTTGTCGCTTTTGACCCGGTCCTTTTACTTCACAAAGTCTCATCCAAACATTTATAGTTGTTCAAAAGTAATATTTTAAACCCCTCTAACTGTTGACCATATCTATGTGCCAACTTGACATCTGAGTTGGACAAAATACATGTATTTCATGCGTCGAAGGAGCGTGAAGGTAAATATCTAAACAAGAAATAATTAAAATAAAAAAAGATAAAAAGAAAAGACAAAATTAAATAAATTTAAGAAAAAGGTCCAAGAGAGTTTCTCTTTCACGTTTGTGAGCATGTGATTTTTTCCCTATACGAACTACTCCTATAAATCCAAGAAAATAGATTTTTTCTTAATTATTTGTCATTTTTAGGAATTTTTATAGAATTTTATTAATTATTTGCATTTTTGTACAAATTTAATTTTTATTAAAATCATGTAAAAATACCAAAAACACCATGCATTGCATTTAGATTTTGTTTTTATATTTTTAGGATTAATTGGTTAATTATTTGTTTTATTAAAATAAAAATCACAAAAAATGGCTCATTTTACATTTTTACTTTTTTTAGATTATTGATTTTTCTCTTTTTACTTAGGATTAAGTGATTTTTATAATTATTGTAATTAGGTAATTAGTTTAATTTCGCAATTTAGATTAATTTAGAATTTTTAATTAAAAAAAAGAAAAGAAGGAAAAGAAAAGAAAATAAAAATAAGGATTTAGTTGAGAATGGGGTTTTTAATCTCTGAATTGCGCCAAAAACCGTCCAAAAAAATTGCCCAAACCCAGGCCCAAATTGCGCCTAACCGGTCCAAGCCTGCCCCATCCCCAAACGACACCGTTTTGCCCTGATCTCATTACGACCGTTGGATCATTGTGATACAATGGCCCGGGACTGGTCACTTGTTTATTATAAAACAGTCCGAACAAGCCTACCCCCCCCCATTCCAATCCCCTCCATTCATCCCTAACACCCCTAACCCTGAAACCCTAGCCGCCCTTAGCTCCTCACCGTCTCTGCCGTGGTCCGCCGGCCGGAAATCGCCTCACGGCGGCGGACCACCTCCAATCCACTCCAAATTTACAACCCAGAATCCCCGTCACCTCCTCTTTCCAAATCTCCAAAACCATCTCCCTCAGATCCTTACCAAATTCTTCGAATTTTAGATCTAAGATCGGAATCCCCAAAATCCTAGTTTACCCAAATCACCCCAAATTAACACCCTATAATCCTTGCACCCCTCTGAACCCTAAACCACCTTCAATCCTTTTCGAATCAGTCCCCAATTCCTCGAATTTTAGATCTAAAAAAAAAAGCCAAGCCCTAGTTTTTTTATATTTCTCTCATTTTTGGTCAATTTCGGAATGTTTGAACCTAATACTTCCATTAGTCGATTGTTTATCGTTGGGAACAATCGATTAATGTTAGTTCAAGTTCATTTCACATTTGAAGCTTGTCCAAATTCGGGGTCAGTTCCTCCTTTCCTGAACCTCATTAGGTATGCCTTTCCCTTGTTTTCTTGCTTTATTTCTTTTTTTTACTTGTGTTTTGGTCCACACTGTTTGAAAACAAAAGAAAATGAAAAAATGTTTGATTAGGTTTTTTTTGCATCTCTGATTTCCTTCTTATTTTTGGTTAATTAATCAGTAGTATGAATTAAATTTTAGGATCTTTGTATCGTTTCTTTTTCATGCTTTGATTTTCTTGTTCTTCTTGTTTTGTGTTCTGAGAATTGTTGTCAGTATTGATTCGAATGCTTCATACTAGTTCATGATTCACTGATTCATCTTTTAGATTCGATTTGATTAGTATAACATTTTTGTTGAATTAGGTTTTCTGAAGTTCATTATGAAATTAGCTCATTTTAGGCTCTTAAGTGTCCAGAAAATCAAAGTTTTGTTGTTTGATTTACATTAGCATACCCATGTGTGTTTGCCCTGATTTGTAAGTCATTAGAAATTATAGGGACCTTGTATTGTACAAAAGATGCTGAAATAGGATAAGGAGGACAGTTGTATTGTACTATTTTCAGAGGTTAGGATAAGGAATATACCCAAAATATACCCTCCCTAGGCAGCCTATATATGTAGGCTATTATATTCTGAAAACACACACAACTGAGCATCATTTTACTGCACAAAAGCTCTGAAAAAATACAAATCTACTGTTCAAAAATTGATACTGATTCTGCAAAAACACCAAGATGAACACAAAAATACTCTGAAAATTGGTTTCTTAGCTGGGATTTTCTGGTTTAAGGCTGGTTCTTTGATTGCATTCCTGGGTAGCATTTTGGTTTGCTGTTGCTGTTTTTGGTTTTGTTGTTGCTACTGAGTTTTTGTTGAGCTATTTCTCTCTTCAAAAATCTGAGTAATACACCACTTTGTTTACTACTTGTTTGCTGCTACAAGGTATTAATCCCCACCTCTTCTTATGTAAATTCTGTTTTGAAGTTATATAGCATCAATGAATATTACAACCAAATGTGCATGCTGAATGAGTCTTCCATGTAATACTTGTTTACTTCTAGTATAGATGTGGTGGATTTGTTTTGCTTAAAATGGACATCTAAGTGCTGAAATGGCTTCCACTCTCCCTCCCTCTGTGTGACGACCCGACCCGTCGTCTCATGAGTTACCGCTCCATTTTCCTCCATTTCTGCTTCTTTATGCTTTGTTATCCATGTCTTATGTGGTCGAGTTGATTTGGTTTGTATTGGAGTGAAATTGGTAAGAAATGAGACACTTAGTCTCTTTTAAGAAGGCTTGAGTTGAAAAAGTCAACCGGACGTTGACTTATGAGTTAGAGGGCTCAGATGTGAATTCTGATGGTTCGGTTAGCTTCGGGAGGTGATTTGTGGCTTAGGAGTGTGATCGGATGTGGTTTTGGAGGTCCGGTGTAGAATTAGGCTTGAATTGGCGAAATTAGTATTTTGGCGAATTCCGGTTGATAGGTGAGATTTTGATCCGAGGGTCGGAATGGAATTCCGAGAGTTGTTGTAGCTTCGTTATATGATTTGGGATGTGTGTGTAAAATTTCAGGTCATTCGGAGGTGTATTGGTCGGGTTTTTGATCAAATGCGTGTTTCGGAAGTTTTTGGAAAACTTAGGCTTGAATTCGATGTGAATTGATGGTTTTGGTGTTATTTGAGGTGTTTTGATGATTGAAACAAGTTTGGATGATGTTTTAGGATGTGTTGGTGCTTTTTGGTTGAGGTCCTGGGGCCTCAAGGTGATTTCGGATGGTTAACGGGAAGTTTTGAACTTGGGAGAATTGCAGAAAATGCAGCAGCAGGTGCAGGCAGATTTTTGCCTTCGCGATCGCGAGAAGGCCCTCGCGTTCGCGTAGAAGGAGTTTGGGTGGCCCTGAGTTTGCGCTTTGCGTTCGTGTCTGGTGTCTCGCGTTCGCGGAGGGTCCTTGTGGTTGTGCTTCACGTTCGCGTGTTATGGGTCGTGTTCGCATAGTGATGTTTGGCGCGTGAAGGTCCCAGAGCCATTGCTCTTCGCGTTCGCGTATAAGGTATCGCGTTCGCGTAGGTTCAGAGGCCCAAAGCATCGCGTTTGCGGGTGAGCAGACGCATTCGCGAAGGGTAATTTTGGTCAAGGAAATATTTGTGCATCGCGAACGCGGGGGTTTGACCGCGTTCGCGTAGAAGGGGTTCCAAAAGCTGTGCAGAAGGTTTTTGAACATTTCATCCGCGAGCTTAAGTCATTTTTCCACCATTGTTGAGTATTTTGAGAGCTCTTTGGGAGAAATTGAAGAGGGATCCGAAGAGGATTGATTGGAGGTAAGTTGTATGAGCCAAAAACGTGATTATATTGTGAAATTAACCTAGAAATTCATGGAAATTTAACTAAAAATGGAAGAACTAGGGTTTGGGTTTTGAGATTTTTAAATTGGAATTTGAAGGGCCATTTGAGGTCGTATTTGAGAGTTTTTGGTATGTATGGACACGTGGCGGGATAAGGAACCCGTTGATGTAAAAAATTTTGAGTTTTGACAAGTGGGCCCGGGGCTCGGGTTTTGCTAATTTCGGGATTTTTGATATTTTTCAATTGTTTTCGATTGGGTTTTCTTCCTTTAGCATATTGTGACGTATTCGCTCTGGTTTTGGTCAGATTCGACGCGCGAGGAGGCCGATTTGAGAGGCAAGGGCATAGCGAGCTAGAGTTTTGGCTGGTTTGAGGTGAGTAATGAATGTAAATGATGTCCTGAGGGTTTGAAACCCCGGATTTGCACATCGTAGTGCTATATTAAGGTGAGACACGCGCTTGATGATGAGCGCGGGTCGTTTACTATTGGGAATTGGGACTTGGTCTGTCCCGAGTGATGTTTTTTACCGCGTAATTGATTGACGCTTATTTGATATCATCATTTTTTTGACTAATTGTCATATTTGGGCTTCGTGCAAACTATTTGAACCCTTCGGGGATTGCTATCACTGTTTCTCACTGTTTTGACATATTACTTGAACTCAGTCCTATTGTTTAATACTGTTTTACAAACTCAGCCACTTTTACTCAGATTTGAAACTTAAATGACATTTCTAATGATGTTTCGGGCTGAGAACTACTATTTTATTATGGCCCGAGGGGCTTATGTGATTTCTGGACTGAGTATGGATCGGGTTGCGTGCCGCAGCAGTATAATATTGATATTGATACCAGGCCGAGGGCCTAGATGATGCCACGAGATGGCTTGATATTGCGCTTGGGCCGTAAGGGGCCCCTCCCGGAGTCTGCACACCCCCAGTGAGCGCCGTCAACGATAAATAAACGGGACGGGCTGCACACCGCAGGGGGAACTAGAGAGTACCGTACTATGTGTTGCATTCCTTTATTTAGCTATCATTTATTTGCTTATCTGTTGTAGATTTTCCATGTTTCTACTTCACTGGTTTATTGATTTCATACTACTTGGTTTATGCTGTATTATAGATTACAATGTGTTTATCCATGATTTCTTATTCTCAGCCTTTATTTATGTTTATTACTCACCGGGTCGGAGTACTCACATTACTCCCTGCACCTTGCGTGCAGATCCAGGTGCATCTAAGGCTGAGTGAGGATTCTTTGTTGAGCAGCGCATATCTGGGAGCATCGAGGTAGCTGCATGGCGTCCGCAGCCCTGATCTCTCTCTTCTATCCTTTGTTTTTATTTCGTATTCCCCTAGAGTGACATGTATTAGATTGATAAACCTGTATTAGAGGCTCAGACTTGTGACACCGGATCTTTTGGGCTATGTAGTAGTATTGTTATCTGAAATTCCGCACATTTAACTCTTGTTTCAGACTTTTAATATGTTGATTTGGTAATTTAATTGTGTTAGCTAATAATGAACTGTATAATGAATTGGGTTAAGGTTGTTAATTGGTCGGGCTTGCCTAGCAGTTTGTTGGGCGTCATCACGACCGGGGTTGGGGTCGTGACACTCTAATTGTTTGTTATTTAGTTTATAAAAGCATGCTAGTTAATGAATCTCACTAAGTGCTGAAACCTGTTTTACCTTGGCTGTTTTGTATGTGAGTGACCACAAGGTCAAGCAATTTCAAGGCTGGAAGTCGAAATGCTGACTTGTGAGAAACAGGAGAAAAAACATGGAGTTAGGAGAATTTTTTATCTCTTTTTTTCTTTCTTCCTTTTTCCTTTTAGATATTAGTTACACTTAGGAACATATGTAAATTCATGGACTTTCAGTAGTGGAAATGGACTGTTAAGATTTTCTGGTTTCAAATTAAGTTTGATTATTAGTTAGGTTCACAATAATAGAATTTCTTTGTAATAAACATAGCCTATTGTTGTATTCATTTGAACGTAATACAAGTTAGGCCAGACTTGCAATAAGGCCCAATATGGGGAATACCTGAGCAAGTCTGGGCCCAAGTGAACGAGCCTGGGCTCTAAGCCCAACAACTTGGTATTTTCTTTTTTAATTTATTATATGCTTCCATGATAAATAACAGTATAAATGCTTGTCTTTGTTTACTCATGTGACTGATCTTCAAATTAGAATTGTGGTGGATTCTGAATACTGGTTTCTTTTACTTAAAAGCAGATTAAGATTTACTTGTGTGAATGTACAAATTTTGCCAATTTTAGTAAGTAAAAAGGGTAGATAGGCCCAGCTATTAAACGGTGGCAACTGGGCCCGCCTAATAAGCTCAATGTGAGCCAGCCGTTGGGTTAGAAATCAGGCCTTGTCGAGGCCTTTGCATTCATTTCACTTCTGGGCCGTATTCTGAGCCCAGTGCAGCCTCGAAGTAAACTGACCCATTATTAAATAAGCAATAGGGCTGTTGCTGGCCCAAATCTCTTAAAAAAAAAGATCAGTATGTATGGCTACATACACTAAATCCAAATTAGTTGTAAATAAAAATATCCTTAGGCCTAATTAAGTGTAATTTCTTTTAAAATAAATTGAGGTGTGCCATCATAATTAAAATCATACATGGCCCTTATCTTAATATCATAACTTAGATATTAAATAATCTTAAATACTCGTAGTTTGCTTTAGGATCGATTTAGGCTAGTATTGTGATTATGTATATGTTCGCGTAACATAATTGCGAATTTAATTCTAAAAATAAACGAGGGATGCGTTCGCGCAACTTCAACCAAACTTTCCTTAATAAAAATAAATAAAGCGTTATTAATTGTGGACGCGTTCGCATGACATGATTTTTGACGCGCCAAAGGAAAAGAGTATACGTATGCGTAACTCTATTCTTTAATTACGAATAAATCAAGTGAATAAAGGCAGTAAAAAGGTAAATGCGCATAGGTTCTAAATTGAGTAATTAAACAATTTAAGCCAAGTAATAATCACTAAGCGACCGTGCTAGAACCACGGAACGCGGGAATGCCTAACACCTTCTCATGGGTTAACAGAATTCCTTACTTAGAATTTCTGGTTCGCAGACCTTTTAAAATAAAAACTTCCTCGATTGCATTTAAAATAAACCGGTGACTTGGGACACCAAATAATTTATTCCAAGTGGCGACTCTGATAAATTAATTAATTCCATTTCGATTTATGTCACTTTAATTGGAAAAACTCCCATCTTACCCTCGGGTGGTAAAAAAGGAGGTGTGACAACGTTCCTCCCTCCCCTCATTCCTCCACTCCCAAGATTGAGCAACTTTTAGTGAAATATTTCTTTTCCACCTCCCTCATTTTCTTCCCCCAATCTGAAGACATCCGGTGATGACTCTCTTTTTTTCTTCTTCTTCTCCATTCTGATTTTTTTGTTTATATGTATACGTTAAAAAGGTGAAAAGGATAGAGTTTTGGCTAGAAATCGTTTGATGCAATCTGGGTTGAGATTGTTTATGATTTGTTGCCAATGCTGCCCTAGCTTCGTTTTTCTCAAAGTTACCATCTCGATCTGTGTTTAAATTATGTTTAAAACATTATGTTGTCTCCACTTTAAGCTTGTCGGAGCTCATCGCGGGTGAGCTATTCTTGTGGGTTCACTGTTTCGCCATCGATGACGTTAAACTATTTCATGGTTGCTCTCCCAATCGACGAGGTACAATACAATATAAGAGTTATTCTCGGCTAAAATTCCGGCCAATGTTCCGGATCTAAAATATGATAGTAAAAACATAAAATAAAAGACAATGGGGTAAGGATAAGAGGAAACGGGAAAAGCATCGATACGAATAGATGATTTTGTGTTTGAATTTTATTTTCATTTTTATTTTTGATTTTAATTATTTTTAATCTACCATGTGACATGACATCTATACATTGTTATTTTCTTGACGTGGCAGCCAATGTGGAGGAGATTGTATTACACGCACTGACAACTTCCTGTTATAAGCATTTATTATACACGGTTTGAAGGAGTTTAAGTGTTCAATTGATAAATTGTTAAGTTTGGGGCCGACATGACAAAGTGGCATAAGTATAGGTGCCATTTAGGCTATTCTGCCAAAGATAAATGAGCTGAAAACATTATGTTGGGGTATTTTTGGACAGATAGGCAGTTTTGACCCTTTTTTTTATTATATAGAAAAGAGAAGTTGGTCGACCAAGGAAAAAATTGCCATTTTATGTTGCCATTTTATTTTACCAAGGGAAAATCTCTTATTTAGTTCGCCAAAGTAATAAGTAGTAATCTGGTTCAGTACATACCCACACAATTCTAGAAGAATCTCTTATGAGGACAAGAAACCCTCGGTTGTTTCATTTGATTTCTCTTCATGGTCTTTCAATTTCAGTAAGCTTTTCTCTCAACTTTTGCTTTAATTTACTTGTCATTTTTTATGTATATGGGTACAACTATCTCCGCTCTCAATGTGCCTATGACGTAGCGCCTGGCGGGCTGTTAGCTAGTGTGTATCATTTTACGAGAATAGAGGATGGCGTGGATCAACCAGAGGAGGTATGCATAAAAGTATTTGCCTCCAGGAGGAATCCTAGAATTTCGTCTGTTTTCTGGGTTTGGAAAAGTGCGGATTTTCAAGAACGAGAATCATATGATATGTTGGGAATCTCTTATGATAATCATCCACGCTTGAAACGTATCTTAATGCCTAAAAGTTGGATAGGATGGCCCTTACGTAAGGATCATATTGCCCCTAATTTTTATGAAATACAAGATGCTCATTGAATGATAAGAAAGATATTTCCACTTAGACAATTTCAGATATTCAAGGATTGCACGTTTTGTTCACGGGAGGTGGGTGGGGATCAAGAGAAGCAAGGCCGAGCACATCATTGTCACGCCCCGAACCTGGTCCTGGACGTAACACAGCACTCGGTGCCTGACTACATGTGACCGAGCGAACCAACTGGCTAGCTGAATCAACATGTGGTATCATAACATGCTTAATGCGGAAGATAAACTAACACATGCTGATATACTGAAAGTCTGGATGATATAAATTAAAGTGCGGAAATACTAATACAATTCTGAAACATATTTGCAGCCAACATAGCTTAACACGAAAAGCCTGAGACTCAGTCTAACTGTTATTCTAGTCTATGAAGCCTCTAATGAAGTACGAAAAAACACTAACTGTCTGAAAATACTGAAGACTGTAAGCTAATAATAATGCCCCGGAAGAACTGGGGATGACCAAGTAGCCGGTACGAGAATCCTAGCGCTCAGAATCATCAACCTGTAAATCATTACTTGCATCGTGAGATGCAGGCCCCGAGCAAAAGGGACGTCAGTACATTTGAATAGCACTGCTATATAAAGCAACTGAAAGAAAAAATTATAAATGCTGAAACTGAAACTAAGCTGATAACTGAGAATTAATATTTGATAACTGAAATGATAACTATTGACTGAACTGATAACTGATAACTGAACTGATAACTGAAACTGAACTGAACAAAGGAAGTAAGGATATGAATAACTCCCTCTTCTGAATGACGAACAGCTTGTTTATCTGAATATAAACTGCGGCATCAGGCCCAATATATATATATATATATATGTGCACAACTGCGGCCTCGGGCCCAAGTACACGTATACATAACTGCGGCCTCAGGCCCAAAGATGCATAAAACATAAACTGCGGCCTCAGGCCCAAATACAGGTGTTCAACATTCAGGGATTTAAAATTAGGAACTGAGAATCATACTGCAATACATGATACTGAAATACTAAATCATACTGAGTTACTTGATACTTGAATGCTGAATAGAACTAGACTGAGACATGTATTCATGAACTGATTATGAAAACGGAAATTTTAATTGTTTATGGCATACTGAGTAATCTATACTAAGACTCGGGGGCATCAAACCAAAGTCTATATTGAAAACGCACTGAGCTCACAACGTTCAGAATGAAAGTCATGAACGAGTTATGAAGCTAGAGAATAGAAGTTCTGCAACTATTCAAGGAACTAGGCTTAACTATATTTCTAAGGCAATTAGTAATGTCGTAAAAGAAACGTAGTGTAGGGAGAATCATAAACATTCCCAAACATAGAGAGTTAGTCTCACATACCTCAATCTCGCCCCTTACTGCTACTACAATGATCCACAATACTAAGAACCTTCAATCTACAATAGCAATATCCAATGGAACCAATATCAGTAACAAATTCTATAACTTAAGCCATTTAGGCATATTATCAAATACCTTGTAGGCATAAATTTCTACATCTCATCACCATATAATTAGTTCATCCAACTACCACCATTCATCAACAATATATCCCACCATCATGATTAACTAATCTATAACTTCCAACAGCACATATATGACCATCCATCCACACCCAACCAATAAAATTCCATCAAATATTCATCTTTCAATCTCTACTATAATTATGTAATTAAATTGGGAACTTATGGCTCTCAATCACCATACCAAGAGTTCTATTACTTATTAATACTCATATTCCCTTAATAAATTCATACAAGTAAATCTAAGGGTGTAGGATTACCTTTTTGGAAGAAATCTTGTGAAACTCTCCTTTGAGTTCTTGAAGAAATCTCTTGAAGATCTAAGTATTTTACCTGTAGATTTTATCAATACTAGTGTATAAATTAAAGAATTTCACACCAAGATAATGGGGATTACTTACCTTGAAGATGGGAGGGGTTGGAGGTCTTGAGAGAGTGGAGGAAAACCCTAAAAGTCGTCCAAAAGATATGGGGAAAATAAATCCCGAAATTGTGTTTATAAGCCCAAATTTCGGATGCGGCCTCGGATGCTTCTCATCCCCACTTCACTCCTCTCAGGAGCTCGGATGCTGACCCGGATGCTATGGCAGCACTTCACTGCCAGCTCCTCTTTTCGGATGCTGCCTCGGATGCTTCGCATCCGCGCAGTCCTCCGCCAGCCTTTAGTAATTTGGTCATAACTTCTTGTAGGAAAGTCCAAATGATGAACGGTTTGATGCGTTAGAAACTAGACTCAAAGACCTTTCATTTTATAGTTTATTCATCACCTGAAGCCTTATATATCTGTATATATGCTCTTTCAAAGTGTAGTCTTATGCATACTCATTTGGAATTTTAGTCTATCATGTAATTTTCCAACTTGACTTAGACTTAGGTCTCTCCTTGGACCCCAAATCACTTATGATATGCCTAGTACACTTATTATCATAACCAATTGATTACCATCACGTTAATTTTCATTTAATGCATCCACAACCGATTCAAATTTATGGGGTGTTAGATTATCTCCCCCTTGGGATCATTCGTCCTCGAATGAGTGTCCTTGTTGTATCTTCGGCTAACTCCGGACCTTAAATGGGTCTGGTGGGAGCATGAACATTCATTAACAATTGCATACTAAACTCAAATGAATTCACGATTACTGAGTTGATGAGATACTGAACTGCATAGGTACTAGACTGAATGGCTACTAAACTGACTAAACACTGAAAGACATGGAGATTGTATTCTAAGGCCTGAATGAGAAGGTTAGATACCTTCGACATTTCTCCAAAATACCTACCAGCTAACAGAGCATAACACTAGCTCCATAGGGCATAATAATACGCATAATATGATACATATACATGAATACTTGTTTTTTATGGGTACGTGAATTCTGAAATAACGTGGATATATGAATACTGAACTGGCACGAATAATCGAGTGTTGAACTGACGTGAAAATCTGATCACTGAACTCACATCAATATCTGAGTATTAAGCTGGCATGAATATCTGAGTACTAGACTGACATGAGCATCTGAGTATTGAACTGACTTGAATGTTCTAACATGAGATCTAAATACTGGAAACACAAATGTCGTGACCGGAGATTTGAATACTGGAAACTTGAATGTTATAACATGACACGTGAAATACTGGTGTACAACCGCTAATTATGGTGGAATTCTAACTCATAAGCTACTCACCCGATCCTTCATAGGATCCTATATGGGCTGATGTATCTGGGATTGAGCCTTCCTTTCTTCCCAAATCTTATAACACCTTTCACAGGCGAAACTTTTAGAAACATCCAATCATCAACTTGAAACTCTAGGTCTCTATGCTGCATGTTCGAATAGGACTTTTGGCGACTCTGAGCTGTTTTCAAATGCTCTTGAATCAACTTGAGTTTCTCCATAGATCGATTGACCAAATCTGGTCCCAACAACTCCGCTTCGCCAACTTCGGAGCAACTAATTGGCAATCTACACCTTCGCCCATAAAAATCATGCTTTCAAAATGAGAGAGATAATCCTATTATAAGGTCCATATTTACCATCTCCACTAAAGGATGTGTGTGTTCTGAGATAAACACTTGATTTTCTGCTGCTCGACTTTCACTCGCTGACAATTCAAACACTTGGCCACAAGGTCTGCAACTTTCTTTTTCATGTCGTTCCACCAATAAATCTTCTCAAGATCATGATACATCTTTGGGAAACCTAGGTGGATAGAATACCTGGAATTATGAGCTTCTAACATCTTCCTCCCTTAATAAGTCCATCTATGGTTGAAACACACCAACTATCGTGGTACCTCAAAGTACTATCATCTCCCCCTTGTTTAAAAGTCATCATCTTATGCCTGTGAATCCCCCTTTTTAGCTACAACAAGTAGGGATCATCAAACTATTTCTCCTTCACTTCGGCTACTAAGGAGGAACAAGTCATATTTTAGACAACAATTCCACTATCTTTGGAGTACGCAAATTGAACTCATAGCTGGGCTAAGCGGTGAACTTCTTTCATCAGAGTTCTCTTATCTACCTCAATCATGAGTTATACTTCCCACACTTGATTATCTTCTTAAGCAATTCCATAAAACACTTATAGTATTATTGTGAACTAGTCTTTGACATGTACTCTAAATGTTAGAGTCTCGTGCAATGGCACTACCCTCATAACACATAAATAGGCATGATTGTATAGCTTTTCTGTGATCACTTTATCATCAATAACTAAGCGTCGGTGTCTACTTC
>NW_017671670.1:182424-188713 GCF_001879085.1 Nicotiana attenuata
TTATTTACTATTCTTTTACTAACCACCTGCTAGCATCATGTTTTCTTGCTCTGCTTTGAATAACTAAAGTGAAGCATAAGGTTATTCCTAACTTCCTTCACCATCCGACCCTATTCTACGGTCGCACACTATCTTTCTTTTGTACTATGTACATGGATCACCCTTAGGGAAATTTCATCTGTATTAAACAAAATTGGAATATCTAATTTCTATACACTTCAAAATCATATCAAACTATAAACGTTTGGGGTAAACACTTAGTCACATACCTAAGAGGAACCGTCATATCCTTTATCTCACAATAATACCTACTTCTTATAGTAACTTACTAAGGTGGTACTTTCTAATTCTAGTATGAATAAATCTGGACAACTTAAAATCATTCCCTGAAATTCAATATTGGCTGCTGTTGATTCTCATTTCATACATCATGTCTTCTTAGTCATTTGCAAGAGTCGTATGAAAAGTACATCTTTGGTAATATCAAACATTTCTGATTGCTAGGAATTTTGCCCGTAGTCTCTTTTCTGTCCAAAACTATAATGACCAATTATATGCCAGTTGCGGTCAAATTCTTAACCTGCTACACTGTAGGGTCAGACATCTAAATTATCATCATCCAACTTGTAGCTCAATTTCTAAGAATTAAAAAATGAAATTGTTATGTGAGGTAAAACACATACGGATACACTACCATACACAAACATGTAATTCAGAGATACCATCATCTCATAAATCACTTACTACATAATCCGGCGAGTCTTGGGTCTTAATTCAGACCTAAAACATGTGACAATTTCGCTACAATCACTGTTCTTACATTTTCTCTTAGCACCCGTAGGCATCACCATATACTCCCAAGTCAGCAGACGTTGGATACACTGGAAATTGGAGATCTGGTAACTGAATAACAAATAACTAGCATACTGAATAACCATAAACCTGCTAACTGAAAGACTGTATAACTGGTAACTGAGTTAAACTGATAACCATAAAATATAATGACTGCTCTTGTACTTTTTGATAAGGTTATGCTCTAATCTATACTAATATCCATTGCATCACACTTTCAACATCCTCTCAAATCTCATTTGTTACCAATATGAACTCCACAGTAATACCACAATAGGCAAATCATCCTTCAAGG
This sequence comes from Nicotiana attenuata, assembly GCF_001879085.1. Classification (NCBI taxonomy): domain Eukaryota; kingdom Viridiplantae; phylum Streptophyta; class Magnoliopsida; order Solanales; family Solanaceae; genus Nicotiana; species Nicotiana attenuata. The sequence continues at coordinate 183,572 of NW_017671670.1, forward strand.
ACCTTGGGCTTTTCTTCTTTTTTTTTCCTGCCCGTCGCTTGGGCATTCAATACGTCTGGAATTCGATAGGAAGAGAAGGTTACCTATTGCTCTAAGCTTCATGGCACGATCTAGAGTAGAATGAAATGAGACAATTCTGGATGTCTTGGTAGTTAACCATTTATATGAGTGGCCGGCACACACATATAAAGGGAACTCCACTAAACACGGCTTCATAGACTCCCTAGGACTCTTGAACCTAGTGCTCTGATACCAAGCTTTGTCACGCCCCGAATCTAGGCCTGGACGTAACACGGCACTCGGTGCCTGACTACATGTGACCGAGCGAACCAGCTGGCTGGCTGAATCAACATGTGGTATCATAACATACTGAATGCGGAAGATAAACTAACACATGCTGATATACTGAAAGTCTGGATGATATAAATTAAAGTGCGGAAATACTAATACAATTCTGAAACATATTTGCAGCCAACATAGCATAACATGAAAAGCCTGAGACTCTGTTTAACTGTTACTCTAGTCTATGAAGCCTCTAATGAAGCACAAAAAACACTAACTGTCTGAAAATACTGAAGACTGTAAGGTAATGATAATGCCCTGGAAGAACTGGGGATGACCAAGTAGCCGGTACGAGAATCCTAGCGCTCAGAATCATCAACCTGTAAATCATTACCTGCATCGTGAGATGCAGGACCCAGGCAAAAGGGACGTCAGTACATTTGAATTGCACTGGTATATAAAGCAACTGAAAGAAAGAATTATAAATGTTGAAACTAAAACTAAGCTGATAACTGAGAATTGATATTTGATTACTGAAATGATAACGATTGACTGAACTGATAACTGATAACTGAACTGATAACTGAAACTGAACTGAACAAAGGAAGTAAGGATATGAATACTCCCTCTTCTGAATAATGAACAACCTGTTTATCTGAATATTAAACTGCGGCCTCAGGCCCAATATATATATATATATGTGCACAACTGCGGCCTCGGGCCCAAGTATACCTATATATAACTGCGGCATCAGGCCCAAAGATGCATAAAGCATAAACTGCAGTCTCAGGCCCAAATACAGGTGTTCAACATTCAGGGATTTAAAATTAGGAATTGAGAATCATACTGCAATACATGATACTAAAAATACTAAATTATACTGAGTTACTTGATACTCGGATGCTGAATAGAACTAGACTGAGACATGTATTCATGAACTGATTATGAAAACTGAAATTTTAATTGTTTATGGCATACTGAGTAATCTATACTAAGACTCGGGGGCATCAAACCCAAGTCTATATTGAATACGCACTGAGCTCACAACGTTCAGAATAAAAGTCATGAACGAGTTATGAATCTAGAGAATAGAGTTCTGCAACTATTCAAGGAACTAGGCTTAACTATATTTCTAAGGCAATTAGTAACGTCGTAAAAGAAACGTAATGTAGGGAGAATCATAAACATTCCAAAACATAGAGAGTTAGCCTCACATACCTCAATCTCGCCCCTTAGTGCTACTACAATGATCCACAATAATAAGAACCTTCAATCTACAATGGCAATATCCAATGGAGCCAATATTAGTAACAAATTACATAACTTAAGCCGTTTAGGCATACTATCAAACACCTTGTAGGCATAAATCTCTACATCTCATCACCATATAATTAGTTCATCCAACTACCACCATTCATCAACAATATATCCCACCATCATGATTAACCAATTTATAACTTCCAACATCACATATATGACCATCCATCCACACCCAACCAATAAAATTCCATCAAATATTGCATCTTTCAGTCTCTACTATAGTTATGTAATTAAATTGGGAACTCATGGCTCCCAATCACCATACCAAGAGTTCTATTACTTATTCATACTCATATTCCCTTAATAAATTCATACACATAAATCTAAGGGTGTAGGATTACCTTTTTGAAAGAAATCTTGTAAATCCCTCCTTTGAGTTCTTGAAGAAATCTCTTGAAGTCTAAGTATTTTATGTGTATATTTCATCAATAATAGTGTATAAATTATGGAATTTCACACCAAGATAATGGGGATTACTTACCTTGAAGATGGGAGGGGTTGGAGATCTTGAGAGAGAGGAGGAAAATCCTAAAAGTCGTCCAAAAGATATGGGAAAAATAAATCCCGAAATTGTGTTTATAAGCCCAAATTTCGGATGCGGCCTCGGATGCTTCGCATCCCCACTTCACTCCTCTCAGGAGCTCGGATGCTGACCCGGATGATATGGCAGCACTTCACTGCCAGCTCCTCTTTTCAGACGCTGCCTCGGATGCTTCGCATCCGCGCAATCCTCCGCCAGCCTTTGGTAATGTGGTCATAGCTTCTTGTAGGAAAGTCCAAATGACGAACGGTTTGAAGCGTTAGAAACTAGACTCAAAGTCCTTTCATTTTATAGGTTGTTCATCTCCTGAAGCCTTATATATCTGTTTATATGCTCGTCCAAAGTGTGGTCGAGTGCGTACTCATTTGAAATTTTAGTCTATCATGTAATTTTCCATCTTGGCGTAGACTTAGGTCTCTCCTTGGACCCCAAAGCACTTATGATATGCCTAGTACACTTATTATTATAACCAATTGATTACCATCACGTTAATATTTATTTAATGCGTGCACAACTGATTCAAATTTACGGGGTGTTACAATCATACTCTTCAGGGATTGTGTCATGTCAATTTTCATTGTGAATTTCTTGCGTATCCACCCTGAAAGCGAGAGCTCTTCTTATCAAAGACTACTCTATTAAAATGGTATTTTTATCCTTATCTCATCTTTCTCATTCCAAAAATCATATGCAAAGCTGCTCTTCTCTTATTCCAACAATCTTCATCAATTTCATACTATATAAGGTATGCTTTTCTTTAATGTTTTCCAAATCTTCTTCGAGCTCTCTTCAGATTTTCGAATGTATAGCTGAAATTCATGGCTGTTGTTGAAATGTTTATGCCTAACTGTCTCTTCAATATTCTTAGGCATTCACTTTATACATTTTAATGTGCATGATTGTTATTTTTTTTAAAAATTTCAAAGTCTACTCTTTCAGTTCTTTTCATCTTCACAGTTCATTGTTACATTTTATTTCAATTATGCTTTTCTTTCAATTTTTGCCTAAACTTTTTTTCAGTTTTCTTCGCACTTTCCAGTTTCATGGCTGAAATGAGTGACTAATGTTGTCTTTTTCTTCTGATCCTCTTAAATTTTCGACATCTGCTCTTCTTAGGGAAGTTATTATGAGTTCCCAAGTTGGTAATTTGTTAAATCTCTCATCAACTAGAAAAGTCTTATTTTTACATATTTCAAGGTACTAGATATATTCGTTTCTATACACCTTACTGCGTCAAGAGAAACCAAAATGAATTTTTCGATTTTTGAGCATATTTCCTCTTCTGCTACTTGAAATCATGGTATGGCTCCTCATTTTTCAGTTTTTGTTTCTTATTCATATGTATTCTATGTCTTGGATATTTATGCTTCTGCAACTATAAAAGAATTCCCTAGCAAAAGTTCAGATTTGTATTCATAATTTTGGCTACAAAATTAAACATGTAATTCAAGCCTCAATCCCTAGAAAAATATCCAGGGAATAGAAAAGTTGCAGAGAAATCGAATATGAATCATAACAATGATGAGCACTTAGGAAAAAAATATGCTGACAAATTAAGAGGACTAAGAGATGTGCATTACATAAACTAAACTTTCTACATGTTAAATTTCTTGAAATACCATTTTATTATTTTCAGGATACGCCGTCATCGGTTTCTTTCAAAGACTCTCTTCCTAATCTTGTGCAAGAGATCAGGGATTAACATACACTCTTTCTTAGTTACTCATCTAATTTAGGAGAGCTATTCCAATGAAAGAGGGTTCTTAAATTCCTAAAATTCTTTTTACTAGGTCAGAAGTTGATTATAGTTTCTTTTGAGCTTCTAGATCGTATATACAAAATTTTAATAAAAAGTCCTTTTTGATGGAATTGAATTTTAGACCCCACACAACCGGAAGACTTGGAGTAGCTAAGAGGGCTTTTTTAACTTTATTTTGTTGAGAAAGATGGTCATCTAATTAAAATTTATTTCCTTTTCTTTTAAGTGTTGGGACGAGCTAATGAGACCAGTATTTTGACATAGCAATTTAAGAGATTTGAAGTAGTTGCAATATATCCATGGCTTTGTTAAGAATTTATATACTAATAGATGCTGAATCTTTCACTAAGTTCAGTCAAAGAAATATTTAAATGCTATATTCTAGAGGTATTGATTTTATCTCCACTAATCAAAACCATTGATTGTATGCACAATGCATCTCAGACGGTCCAATAAAATACAAGTTCATTGCATCTATGCTTGCTAAATTACACTTTTGTGCTTGATTGTTTTATTTTTTAATTGATAATATCTTATGTCACGATCCGGATTTCTCACTCTCGGGAGTCGTAATGGCGCCTACTCGTAGAAGCTAGGCAAGCCACGATCTTAGAAATCATTAACTCTTTTTGTTTTTAATTCCTTTTTAACCAATTAAATTACTGGAAATAAACAAATAAATTACAGCGGAATATGAAATTTAGCGAAAGTCTTAAATAAAATATAAAACCAAAACATCCTGAAGACCAACACGTGCCTCTAACCAGAATCTGATGTCACAACATCCACGGATTGTCTAAGATTACTACAAATAAGTGTTTGAAAGAAAAGAACATAGTCTGTCTCGAGTACAAATGACAACAGAACATAAAAACTGAAAGAAGAGATGTCGGGCCTGCGAACGCCAGCAGGGCTACCTCGGAGTCTCTACTAAAGGATAGCTCCCAATCTACTGTTGATGACCAAATGCTACTCCGGGACCTGGATCTGTGCAAAAGAGCACAGAGTGTAGTATCAGCACAACCGACCCCATGTGCTGGTAAGTGCCTAGCCTAACCCCGGCGAAGTAGTGATGAGGCTAGACCAGACTACCACGTAAACCTGTGCAATTATATAATGTACAGCGGAAACAAAGCAGAAATAAACAAGTAAGGATGGGAGGGGAAAACATGTTGCGGGGAGATAACAGTTCCGAATAAAGCATCAAGTAAGGAAAGGAACAACACAACTCGAATATCAA
>NW_017671670.1:191021-199923 GCF_001879085.1 Nicotiana attenuata
GAAAATACCCTGGCACCCTGAAGCTGGTCGAACAAATCATCAATCCTCGGCAGCGGATACTTATTCTTGATTGTAACCTTGTTCAATTGCCGGTAATCAATACACATTCTCATCGACCCATCCTTCTTCTTGACAAATAACACTGGCGCACCCCAAGGCGAAACACTGGCCTTTAACTCTTTCAACTCAGGCGGGGCCATGCGATACGGCAGAATAGAAATGGGCTGAGTGCCCGGTACCAGATCAATGCAAAAGTCAATATCCCTGTCGGGTGGCATGCCCGGTAGGTCTGAAGGGAAAACATCAAGAAACTCACGAACAACGGGCACAGAATCAATAGAAGGAACCTCAACACTAGAATCACGAACATAGGCTAAATAGGCCAAACACCCCTTCTCGACCATACGCCGAGCCTTCACATACGACATAACACTGCGGGTAGAATGACCAGGAGTCCCTCTCAACTCTAAACGAGGCATACCCGGTAAATCTAAGGTCACAGTCTTGGCATGACAGTCCAAGATAGCGTGATAAGGTGATAACCAGTCCATCCCCAATATAATATCGAAGTCAACCATGACTAGAAGAAACAAATCTACACGAGTCTCTAGACCCCCAATCACCACAATACAAGAACGATGGACTCGATCGACCATGATAGAATCACCCACCGGTGTAGACACATAAACAGGAATACTCAATGCATCACTAGGCATGACCAAGTACGGGGCAAAATAAGATGACACATACGAATACGTAGACCCCGGATCAAATAACACTGAAGCATCTCTATCACAAACAAGAACCGTACCTGTAATAACTCCATCTGCAGCCTCAGCCTTGGGCCTAGCCTGAAGAGCATAACATCGGGGCTGGGCCCCACCATCCTGAACCACATCTCTGGATCGGCCTACTGCTGGCTGGCCTCCACCTCTAGCGGCCTGAGCTCCACCTCTAGGACCTCTACCTCCACCTCTAGCACCTTTACCCCCACCTCTAGCTGGCTGGGCGGGCTGTGGAACATCTGGTGCCTGTACCATGGCACGAGAACCCTGATGCTGAGAGTTGCTTGGTGCTCGAGAGCAAAACCTAGCAATGTGGCCCGCCTCACCACAAGTGTAACAAGCCCTCGGCTACTGAGACTGCTGGCCCTGGCGACCTGAATGACCACCCCGAAAACTCTAGAGCGGCGGTGCACTGATAGGAGCAGGTGGTGCACTGTAGGACTGCTGATCGGAATACTGTATCTGGGGACCACGGCCACCTGAAACTCCGTGAGAAACCTGGAGTGCTGACTGATAAGGCCTAGGAGGATTGCCTCTACCATATGAATCTCTGCCTCCAGACGAGGCACCACTGAATCTGCCTGACTCGGTGTCTCTTGTCTGCTCTATGACCAGCCCCTGTGATAATACCATCTCAACCCTTCGGGCCACATTGGCCGCCTCTTGGAAGGATATCTCACTCCCAACCTCCCTAGCTATCTGAAGAAGAATCGGCTGGATAAGACCGTCAATAAACCTCCTAACCCTCTCTCTCTCTCGGTGGGAAGTATGATAAGAGCATGACGAGCCAGCTCAATGAACCTGGTCTCATACTGGGTGACAGTCATGGATCCCTGCTGAAGGCGCTCAAACTGCCTCCGATAGGCCTCTCGCTGTGTAATAGGGAGAAACTTCTCCAGAAATAGCTGTGCGAACTGCTCCCATGTCAAGGCTGGTGATCCTGCTGGCCTAGCTAAGCAATAATCCCTCCACCAAGTCTTGGCGGATCCAGACAAGCAAAATGTAGCGAAATCAACCTCATTGGTCTCAACAATACCCATGTTCCGAAGAACCTCGTGGCAACTATCCAGATAATCCTGGGGATCCTCAGTAGATGCACCGCTGAATGTAGAAGTGAAGAGCTTGGTGAACCTGTCAAACCTCCACAAAGAATCGGCAGACATAGCTACTTCATCACCGGCCTGGGCTACCACGCCCGGCTGAGTCCAACTGGCTGAACTGCTGGAGTCTGAGTCTGGGGAACTACCTGCTCCGGAGTACAAGTAGCAGGAGTCTGTACTCCTCCTCCGGCCTGAGAAGTGGCTGGTGCTACAGCAAGCAAGCCTGCACGGGTGACACTCTCCATGAGGCCCACCAATCGGACCAAAGCGTCCTGAAGAACTGGGGTAGCAATAAACCCCTCTGGGACCTGAGCTGGGCCCACCGGAACTGCTGGAGTCTGAACCTCCTCGTCAAAATCAACCTGAGGCTCCGCCACTGGTGCTGCTGCTCGGGGCTGGGCTCTGCCCCTACCTCGGCCTCTAACATGGCCTCGGCCTCGCCCTCTGCCCCTAGTGGGTGCTGCTGTTGGGGGCTCGGGCTGCTGAGCGGTAGATGAGGAAGCGCGTGTTCTCGCCATCTGCGAAAGAGCAGAGTAGAAATTCAACTAGCTTTGAGAAACCAAACCGCACGACAAGAAAGAACAAATGGGAACCTTTCCCGAACTCTGTAGCCTCTGAGGGATAAATACAGATGTCTCCGTACCGATCCCTCAGACACTACTGAGCTTGTCCGTGAATTGTGAGACCAATGTAACCTAGAGCTCTGATACCAACTTGTCACGACCCGGATTTCCCACCCTCGGGAGTCGTGATGGCGCTTACTCGTAGAAGCTAGGCAAGCCACGATCTTAGAAATCATTAACTCTTTTTGTTTTTAATTCTTTTTTAACCAATTAAATTACTGGAAATAAACAAATAAATTACAGCGGAATATGAAATTTAGCGGAAGTATTAAATAAAATATAAAACCAAAACATCCTCAAGACCAACACGTGCCTCTAACCAGAACCTGGTGTCACAACATCCACGGACTGTCTAAGATTACTACAAATAAGTGTTTGAAAGAAAAGAACATAGTCTGTCTCGAGTACAAATGACAACAGAACATAAAAACTGAAAGAAGAGACGTCGGGCCTGCGAACGCCAGCAGGGCTACCTCGGAGTCTCGAACTGAAGGATAGCTCCCAATCTACTGCTAATGACCAAATGCTACTCCGGGACCTGGATCTGTGCAAAAGAGCACAGAGTGTAGTATCAGCACAACCGACCCCATGTGCTGGCAAGTGCCTAGCCTAACCCCGGCGAATTAGTGACGAGGCTAGACCAGACTACCACGTAAACCTGTGCAATTATATAATGTACAGCGGAAACAAAGCAGAAATAAACAAGTAAGGATGGGATGGGGAAACATGTTGCGGGGAGATAACAGTTCCGAATAAAGCATCAAGTAAGGAAAGGAACAACACAACTACAATGTCAACAAGAAGCAGAAATCAAATAAGTTCACGGCATCACTCTTCGTGCTTTTACTCTCGTCCTCACCAAACAATAATATAATGAAAACGTGCACGGCATCACCCTTCGTGCTTTTACTCTCTTTCCTCACCAAAGCAATTAGAATAATAAAATGTGCACGGCATCACCCTTCGTGTTTTTACTCTCTTTCCTCACATATAATCAATAAAATGGGCACGGAATGGTACATCGTGCGGCACGGCATCACCCTTCGTGCTTTACACTCTTTCCTCACAATAGCAAACAATGCACGGCATCACCGTTCGTGCTTTAACACTCTTCCTCACCCAAACAACAATCACAAACAAGGGCAAGAGAAATAAACAAGAACAAATAGGAATCCCGGCAAGGGAACAACAATGAAATAATTAAATCCCGGTAAGGGAACATTCCAATAACTCTTTCTCTATCTTTCAATTTTACTCCATAACTCGCTTTACCACTTGAGCTAATGCTCCAAAGGGTTCAATCATCTCATATACTTTTACAATTCATAATATAACTCGAGCCAATGCTCCAAGATGTTCAAAGGACTCAATTCCTTCCACAAACTTTTCACAACAACTAGAAATCATCACCAAGGCATGAAGAATCCAATGGAATCAAGTTATTCACAATATAAGGACTCACGGTCATGCTAGACACCGACGCATAGATACTCGTCACCACGCCTATACGTCGTACACGACTAATACCACATAGCAAATAGGACTCAACTCCTAATCCCTCAAGCTAAGGTTAGACCAAACACTTACCTCGATGCCTTGAACACAACTCAAGTCTCAATTATAGCTTTACCCCTCGATTTCACCGCCAATTCGCTCATATCTAATCACAAATGACTTAATTACATCAATAAACACTAAATGAATCAACTCCAATGCATGAAAATGAGTTTTCCAAAGTTTTACCCAAAAAGTCAAAAATCGCCCCGGGCCCACATGGTCAAAACCCGAGGTTCGAACCAAAACTCGATTACCCATTCCCCCACAAACTCAAATATATAATTTATTTTGAAATCGGACCTCTAATCGAGGTCCAAATCCCCAATTTTTGAAAAACCTAGGTTCTACCCAAAGCACCCAATTTTCCCCATGAAAATCTTTGATTTTAGGTTGAAATCATGTTAAAAGATGTTAATGATTGAAAGAAATGAGTAAAAACTAACTTACAATTGATTTGGAAGAAGACTTGTTCTTGGAAAATCGCCTAAGTGTGTTTGGGTTTGAGAAAATATGAAAAATGAAGCTCAAAATCGTTTAAGTGTAAAAATTGCAGGTCTCAGTTATGGGAAATGCGAACAGGGGTTCGCAATTCTCTGCAGATGTGGGAAATGCGAAATAGGGTTCGCATTTGCGAACCCTTCATAATTTCCCAGCTTTCGCATTTGCGAAGCAGTAGTCGCAATTGCGACATCGCATTTGCGAAAAGGCAGCTCGCATTTGCGAGGAAGAGTGGCCTGGGCTGGCTTCGCATTTGCGATCCAGCCTTCGCATTTGCGAGCTCGCAATTGCGAGCCAGGCTTCGCAATTTGCGAAGCCTGCAGGCCTGAACACACCAGCAAATTTTTAAGTTCAAAATGCACCCCGTGGCCTATCCAAAACTCACCCGAGCCTTCGGGGCTCCAAACCAAATATACACACAACCTCAAAAACATCCTACGGACTTATTCGTGCGATCAAATCACCAAAATAACATCATAAACATCGAATTAAACCTCAAAATCCATGAATTCTTTCAAACTTCATAAAACATCATTTTTTCCAATTTAGGTCCGAATTACGTCAAACGACGTCCGTTTTCAACCAAATTTCACAGAAAGGACTTAAAACATATATAAGACCTGTACCGGGCATCGGAACCAAAATACGGGCCCGATACTATCGCTTTCTAATCAGATTTCATTTCTAATTTCCTTAAATAATTTCAGAAAACAATTTTACTAAAAAATTCATTTCTCGGGCTTGGGACCTCGGAATTCAATTCCGGGCATACGCCCAAGTCCTATATTTTCCTACGGACCCTCCGGGGCCGTCAAATCATGGGTCCTGGTCCGTTTACCCGAAACGTTGACCAAGATCAAATTTATTCATTTTAATATTAAAACTTAGCATTTTTCACAAAATTTCATATTTAAGCTTTCCGGCCCGGACTGCGCACGCAAATTGAGGCGACTCTAAATGAGGTTTTCAAGGCCTCGGAGTCATAGAATTCATTTAAAACAGGTGATGACCCTTTGGGTCGTCACATCTTATTTTCTTAAAACATTCTTCTATTTGTTTTTTGTTATGCATCCTTATAGCCATATATGCATTATCTCTACAAAAAGATTGAAATTAAAATATTATTTTTCCTTTGAGGTGATATCTTGGGATGTTAATTGAATATTACAGTAGAAAGGAAGAAGGTTAATCGGTCTTGTAAACATGCATTATAGTTTGCTAGATGATTAATCCATGTTATACAAATAGATTAAGTTCTTGAATTTTTAAGTTTTAAAGCAAGATATATAAAGTTTTCAGAAAAATGGTGCATCCGGCACATGAAGTGATTTGCAAGTTGTCTTCAACATTTTTTTTATTAAATATATTATGAGTTCTGAAATGCTATTCCCTTTGGGTATCTGTTACTTTCAGTTAAAAGCTATAATTGACTTGAGAAACAAGCTGCTAATAACACGCTGCGTGAAAGAAAGATTTGTATAATCTGTCTGTTTGTTGATTCTGAGATGCAACTAAATCTTTTTACTTAGCTCCATACTTCTTCATTAGTCAAACTTCATAAGAGGATTTTGATCAAGTGTTGAGTCAAAAGCTATATTGCACTTCTATAAGCTATAAGTAAAGAAAATTTGTGCATAAATTTTTCCTGTAATTAGATAGTTATGATCTATTGTTGAAACCTTAGTTGTGAATATATTTCTTAGTTTCATTTATCGCAATTCAATTTGAGCCAAATGAAAATGTTCTAACCATAAAATATTATGGCAAGGACAGTAAAGACAAAGTTTTAAATGGTAGTGATCGATGAGTGTTGAAAAATTGTGGTAAAGTTTATAACTGGGCCTTTTAAATGCTGATGTTGCTATATGACAGCTAGGTAGCTCCATGCCATACAGTTCGAAGCTGAATATTCTGATTTAATGTAGTATGCAAGACCACTAGGAAGTGATAGTAGGCAGACAATTGATCACATAAAATCACATTCGTTGAGTTAAGAGGTGTGTGTAAGAAATTTATGCTCTCTTCATTTATTCTTTTGATGAGAATCGGTTTCTGTTCATGTCCTCTGCCACCGCAGAAGTGTTCCCCGCGTTTGGCCCGTGCTAGTACGGGCAATTATAATCTAGTCGATATTATAAAAGCTTACTTTTTCTTACTACAAGCACAAAATAAAAGATATATTGAAAGTGTTATGAAATATATATTTATATGGATGTTGACTAATCAAATATAACTCCCACTACTCTTCTCCATTATGTAGATAAACCCCACTACTTCTCACCATTATTGTTGTAACTCTCACACCTCCATAACCTACCCATGATCTTCCTCCATGATCTCAAATGCTTAATAGTATATTTATGGAATTCTTTTGGTATACCTCAATGTTGTACTATAAATAGAGGATGAGAACTCATTTTGTAATACACTTGAATATATGAAAGAAATAAGAATCTCTCCTCCCTTGCTCCCTACATTCTTGTCTATTTTCTTGTTTCATATTATTACTTTGAGCTAAGTTTCTTAAGTTATCAGCACGAGTCTCTAACCAAGATTTGAATTTGGTTTTTCTTCCGCCCATGTTTGGATTAGTCTCATTACGAGAATCAGAAAAGAATAACTATTATAACTAGTAAGTACAAAAGCAGGTAAGTGTGAGGTTGGACTTGAGAGAGAGTCTGTTATGCTCCAGGTTTACTACTCCATTACTTATGTTATTTTTTTAAGTCTTTTGAGTTGACAATTTAACTTCCCAATAATTTTCATTCTTGACCTTGTCTAAATTATTAAAGTTTAGAAAACCGAATAGGTAATTAAATTTTTTCAGTATGAGTTTGTGTCAGTTATATGAATTCTTGGGGTTATTGCTTATGTTATGCTAGTAATAGTTCCTCCACTGCATCTAGTATTTTGATTACAAAGGAAAGGAAAGCGGTAATTATAATTTTAATAAATATTTGACCCACCACTCAATGGCCCCTATAATTGTGTGTACTTTTACTAGTAAGTGGCCTGTCCTGATAACTTTGAGCTAACTGGATAATATAAAAAGTGATTATTCTGAGGTTATATTTGTGTGCTTATTTTTTGTTGTTAGTGATATTGATAATAGTAACAAAGTTTGAGTTATTAGTACCGATAAAATTGTTCTCACACTTTTGAAGTACTCATGAATTGTATAACTTACATAATTTTATCATTTTTTAATATAATATACTGTGATCTAAATTTTTTCAGAGTCTGTAAGAAATAGTTTATCTCATTTATATCTTAAAGAAGTCAAAATTACATGCGATGAGTTCATAAATTGATGAAATACTAATGTTTATAAAATTGTTATAACAGAATGGTTTTATGCATAACCATTATATGTGGCCCTGTGGGTAAGCGATTTAGAGGACCGAGGATGAGCCTCAATTGTATTTTGGTCTATTGTGCTATTGATTGAGGGTAAGACGGTGGGTTCAAGTCTCATCGTACCTTGAGGGTAAGACACTGGGTTTAAGTCCTAGTGCACCATGATAATAAGTTGTTGGGTTGGAGTCCCAATACATTATGTCCTAACATGCCTTTATATGGATAAGGCATTGGGTTTGAGTCCCAATGCACCATATTGATGATATAATGATGACTAAAGAAAAATAATATATTATTCATGAAAAAGCATAAAATTTGTCCCACTTGATTTGCTCCATTCTTGAAGTGAATGTGATAACGGTGCATAATAAGTCTAAATAAAGACAAGTGGTTGACCAATGAACGTGGGCGTGCCAAAGATCAAATAATAATAGTCATCATTATGGTAATTGTAAAAAGGAGAACGATAAGGGTTCTCAAAATGGTCCTTCAAAGGTGAAGGAATATGTATCAATGTGGTTTGTCAATACGAGACACGTTCATATGATTATAGTCCATTCGTTGAAAATGTGACTTGTGATAAGCATTGTAAATGCAGGCTCATTCCTAAAAGTAAATGCTGAAATATAGATGTGATAAAAATATGCATAAGAATGTGCTTATGCATGGTTGGATAAATACCACAACTCACCTCTAAGGGAGGTTTGAGATAAATAAAGATAATAAATATTACAATATGGTTACATGAATATGTCATTGGTCGAGTACGCGTGGTACGCCAAAAATATTTTACCATGCCTTATAAAAAGTTATTAAAGGCAAAAGTAAAGCAAGAAATGAGTCTTGTCTATAATGTTTTTGATTGTGACAATGATAAGATAATTTTTTCTGTGGAGGAAAAATTCACCACTTGGATGGTGGTATAAAAGATCTTGTAGTACAAAATTATTGAGAGCTCCGAAAGAGCGAATTTGTTACTACC
>NW_017671670.1:199931-215315 GCF_001879085.1 Nicotiana attenuata
ATCATACCGGGGTAATATCGAAAGGTTTACCCGAGTTTTCTTCTATTTGTACTACAAATTGATTAGCATGGTGATGGAATCACATGCCATAGAAATTAACATTACTGAAACAATATAGTTGGCACGACTGGTTGGCCATCCCGGTTCAATTATGATGCGAAAATTAATTGAGAATTCACATTGGTATATATTGAAGAAATAGAAGATTCTTCAAGAATTCTCTTGTGTTGCTTATTTTTATGATATACCAGTCAAGGTTGGGATTGAATCCCTTAAAATCTGGAACGAATAAAAGGTGATATATATATGGGCCCAGTCACCTGCCATGTGGACCGTTTACCATTATATGATTTTAATAGATGCATCTATTGTATGGTCACATGTGCATTGGTTATCAACTTGAATTGGAGCATTTACAGCTGGAATATGCGATTTAGTAACCCGTGGAAGGTTAGTAAATGCATCTAGTTGCAAGATTGCTTGCTCAAGTTATTAGAGCACAGTTCCAGAATATAAATTATGATAATTTATTTTGATAATGCTGGTTTAAATCAAAGTTGGTTTAGCAGAAATTATATGCCTCAAATTAAGCTAAACCATTGGTTATGAGAATAAAACTCCCAAATCGACATTTGGTATGAGGTATATTATTTAATATACAATAGCACTTGTACGCATCTAGCCAACAAGTTATGATAAATCTCCCTATCACAATTGGTTCAGGGTCAGGAACCAAATAATTTCTATATAGAAATATGGATATGCGATATGATATAATTATCCCACCACAATGCACAAAGATTGGTCCCCAAAGAAGGTTGGAAATATGTGTTGGTGATCCCAATATTTGGGGGAGAAAATGAGCAGCTGAAAATGTAATACATGGAATGAATTATTATGAGTACACTTAGATCTTCGTACAAGAAAATATGAACTTGAAGTTCAAGTGATAATTCATTTGCAAAATTATGCCAGGCGCATTTGCTGACCGAAAGCTAAATGTCATATTTCAGCTGCTAATGCTCCAAATGGAATAAAGTTCATGATAGACAGTGTCTATGGCACGCAACAAGCGTAATAGACTAATCGGTTCCAAAGATAAAATTCCTTGAAGAAGGAGAGAGGCAAATGTTCAAGATGGTCATAATAAGGAGGCAAGTGCTCTATAAGAGCACCGTGACATAACACTTTATAAAACCTCATGGGAGAGGCTCAGGTACCTGAAAATAATGAGATCTCGATAAGTTATGTCTTTATTGTGTGATGATGGAACCGATGTAAAATGATGATCGATGATATTGTTGATATAATGTAGCGCTCAATATTTTTAATATTGACGAGGATCTTGAGCTCAAATCTGTCATGGAATTTGGACAGATAAATGATTGGTCAATGAAAAATACGCAATTAAGATTGCCTTCACTTGAAAAACGTGAAGTTTTGGACTGATAGTCCCAACACCTGAAAGTATAAAGTCAGTGGTGTGACACAAGATTTTACGTAAATGTCCTAGCATTAATTATATGGAAACATGTTCCCTTGTGGTGGGTATAATTGCTTTCAGATTTTAGTCTGGCAATACCTGATAAATTTGATATGCGTATATAAAAATCATTGAAGGATTTAAACTGTTCTAAAACATATTAAGGTTCCCAAGAAATTTATTAAATAAAGCTTCAACAAATCCTTATGTGGATTAGAGCAATCATGGCGTACATGATTTATTGGTGCACTATGTATCTTGCTAGAACCACGAGTATAACAATATGCTAGCGAGATATACTTTAATTCCTATATAAAGATATTGGAATACTATTATGATTATATTGCAAAAGAAGTCCTTGATATAGATTTGTTTATTCTAACAAATATTATCAAGGTTATGTTGGTTATACAAATGCAGGCCATGGTTCGTTGTTCAGATAATCTATTTGGATGTGAGCATAATGCCAAATTATAATATTCAACAAGATTTCAATTACATTGAAGATGATTCTGCATGCATAGCTCAATTGAAAGAAGGACTATCGAAGGAGACAAAGTAAAACGTATTTCACTAAAGTTCTATTTCAGACATAATTAATGTTCAACAAATTTGTTCAACTGATAATTTGGCAAATTTCTTCACAAGGCATTGCCAACATCAGCAATTGAGAAGTAGTTATACATGATTGGAATTTATCGTTTTTGAGATATCAAGTGATATTTTTGTCAGGTGGAGTATAGAACGTGCTGCACTCTTTTTCCCTTCGCACAGATTTTATCCCACTAGGTTTTCCTGGCAAAGTTTTTAACGAGGCAGCAAGTAATGCGTATTACAAGATATGTGTACTCTTTTTCCTAAGATTTTTTCCCATAAGGTTTTTTCTTGGTAAGTTTTAACGAGGCACATTATCTATGGACATCCAAGGGGAAGTGTTATGAAATATATATTTATATGGATGTCCACTAATCACATATAACTCTCACTACTCTTCTCCATTATGTAGATAACCCCCACTACTTCTCACCATTATTGTTGTAACTCTCACACCTCCATAACCTACTCATGATCTTCCTCCATGATCTCAAATGTTTAATAGCATATTTATGGAATTCTTTTGATATACCTCAATGTTGTACTATAAATAGAGGATGAGAACTCATTTTGTAATGCACTTGAATATATGAAAAAAATAAGAATCTCTCCTCCCTTGCTCCCTATATTCTTGTCTATTTGCTTGTTTCATATTATTATTTTGAGCTAAATTTTTTAACACAAAGAAAAAAGAAATTTTGCTACCAGCAACTAAAGCTACAAATACTAAAGCCAAAGATAACACTTCCGCCTGCAAAAGCTACTTACAACCTTTTAAGACCCGATCGAAAAATCCTCAGAAAATCCAGAAAACCGAAAACCATGGATTTCTCCGACAGCAACATGTGGCGTGATCTTCTACTTCAAGCAGTCCTAATTCTAGCTACAGTTCTCATGTTCCTTTTCATGTACAATATTCCCCAGAAATTCTTCTCGAAGCTTCGTCTACGAAACCGAGCCGACATGCAAGCGAAGCGCCATTTCGTCCAAGGAGCTCAGGTTCTTTCCCAAGCCAAATCATCCGCCGCCAAGGATCGATCCGCCGCCGCTTCGCTTGCCAAATCGGCTGAATCCGAAGCGGACTCAGCCATCGCTTTAGACCCGAGAGATGCCGCGGCTCACATACTCAAGGCTTTAGCTCTCGATTTGCAGGGATTTAAGACGTCAGCTCTTGATTCGCTTGATATCGCGCTTTCGCCGTTAGCGGTGAAGTCGCTGTCGGAGCCGGAGAAAGCGGATGCTTTGTTTAAGCGAGCTAAGAGTTGCGGTGAGTCGACGCGGACAAGTTGACTCGGTCGTTGAAGATTTGACTGAGTCAGTTCGGTTGAAGGGCGATAATGTTAAGGCTTTTTGTTTGTTGGGCGATTGTTACGAGAAAAAGGGCTTAAAGGAGGAGGCCCAAGAGGTTTATGAAAAAGCCCTAAAAGTTCAGCCCAATTTTGCTCCTGCTCGAGAGGCACTTGACCGATTGAATTCGGAGTCTTGAACACTACTTGTGTTTTTTTTGTTTTTTTTGGAAAAATAATAAATAAAGAAAAAAATTAGAGCGTTATAAATAGAATTTTATTTATGGTGAATGTCTATATGATTCTAGGGTTTATTACTTGGTGGCTAAGTCACCCTTTCCCTATAAATAGAGGGTTTCTATTCCATTGTAATTCATCCCAAAAATCAATAATAATTCTCTTTCTACTTTTCTCTGCAATATTCTTCTTCTTCTTTTATTGTTCATAAAACGTTATCAGCACGAGACTCTAACCAATTGAGTAGAAGCTTTGGGATTGAGCATAATGATTGTCAATTATTCCATGAACTTCCTTCATGATTAAATTCTGGATTTAAGGCAAGTATTTTACCGTATTTTTCTCTTTTATTCTATAATTTGATTTTAAATACAAAGACAATAAATTTTGATAACAACTCTAATGGAGTTTGTAAGAAATTATAACCACCTGAAATGGTAAAAGTTTCTATGTCTTGCCATGATCAAATTCATGTATGATTATGGGCACAAAAAGTGGAAACCCGTCCCATTGAATTTGCTCCATTCTCATTCCCTTAAGAGAATGTGATAGCAGTATGTGATAAGTCTGAAAGAAGACAAAATTATCACTATGAATGTATCAATGGATGTGGACGTGGCAATAGACGAAATTATAATCGTCAAGATAATGAAAATAATAAGGATTCTCAAAATAATCCCCCACTTGTGAAAATACTTGTCATCGATTTGACATGAGATTTTATAAAGCACATATAGATGATTATGGTCTATTCATGATGTGAATGTGACAACATCTGATTTAAGAATACATATTCATTTTTGGAAGAATATGAGCGTGCTAGTGGTATATACCACACTCACCTCTAGAAGGAGGTTTGAGATGATATAAGAAAATAATGTCATTATTATGGCATGAATGGTCATTGGTCACGTACCTATTATACGCCAAAATATTTTGGCATTGTGATTATTAAAAGCCAACGGTAATGCAAGAAACAGATCTTGCATATAATTTTGACCATAACCATAATGGTATAACTTTCTCTTTAAAAGAGATATTCACCATATGGGTGTTGATGAATATGTGGTACTACAAAATTAATTGAGAACTCTGCAAGAGCCAATTATTACTATTTTGAAGAAACACAATTGATTACCAATAAGGTATTGTGTTGTACTAAGTCTCAAAGAAACTTATTTAGTTTCCAAAGTATACGCGAAAGCGGTTGACTATATTGAGACTATAAATCAAGGAAAGATTTAATATCTTCTATTACTATAACTTGTAGCTGGGTAATATGTATGTGAAAAGCTACCCGTTTTATTCTCCAGTTTGTACTACACAAATAAAAGAATACCGCAATAAAGTAGATATTTATTGATATAAAAATCCATATCATAATAAACTTGGAGTTTATTGATAATTGCACACGTCATGGCGTAAATCTGAAGTTTATCAATATTGATAATTTATTCAGTTGGCATAATTGGTTTAGCCATATCAATTTAAGTATGATGTGCAAATGTGATAGAGAATTCACATGGGTAAATGTTAAAGAACTAGAAAGTTCTTTACGAATTCTCTTATGTTGTCTGTTTTCATTAATTAATATACCAACTAAAATTGGGATTGAATCCCATGAATGCTGGAAATATCAAAGGTGAATATGGGCTCATTCACCTGCCATGTATACCACATAAGATGCTTCTACGAGATGGTTACATGTGCGATTATTATTAACCCGCAACATGGTGTTTGCGAGGTACCTTGCTCAATAATTTAATTTCGAGCATAATTTCCAGATTTTTTTCAAGATAGTTCTTCTTGATAAGTTGGTTTACATCACAGTTGGTTTAGCAAAATAATTTATTGAGTGCCTCCACTTAATAGCTAAACTATTACTTATGAGAACAAAGTTATATATATCAGTTTGATATACGTTATATACGAAAGTATATTATTTTCTCCCCTCACAAGTGGTTCAGGGTCAGGAACCAAATAATTCCATCTGTACAACGCGTATTAACTCCCCCTGATGAGAGCATCAATTCACATCCTTGAGCATTTGCATTCCAATCTTGTGCACCATCTTCAAAAGATCTTTGGTAGAGATTTGATGAACAAATCAGGCATATTATCTTGAATGAATATATTGCACCTTGAAATCATCATTCTTGATAGAGATGAATTGTCTTCATATGATCTTGTTGGAATCGTCAGTTCAATATCTTCACATAGAGGTGAAAACTCTTGCTATCATATTATCTGCCTATAGTTATACAAAGATACATTTTGTGTCACAAATTGCACTGAGGAAGTAGTACTTCAAAGATCAAAGAATTCTATATGCTTTAAAGCAATTTTAAAATCATTTCAGGGATTGTTAAGTCATATAAGCCATATAATAGACTTTAGATGCATATCAAGTTTTCATGTCATGCTAGACATATAAGATATCGAAAACTGATTGCACGTGCCATCGACTTTATACTTTCAAGTGTTTGAACTACATGTTCAAAACTACATGTCTTTCATATGAAACCAATTCTATTTGAATTGTTTCTCCAGACTTAAGATCCTCGTATATATTTAGCGCTATTATAGATGTCGTCGACAAATATTTTATATCAGTTTCAATATTTTTTTCATAAAGACATAACATAGAGATCTCTTCATTCATATTTTCGGGTACCTGAATCTCTCATGAGATTTTATGAAGTGTTATGTCATGTGATCTTCTAGATCACTTGCCTCCTTTATTATGATCATTTAGATCATTTGCTCATCTTCTTTATCAAGAAGTTTATTTGAAACCGATTTGTCTATATGCTTTAAGCGTACCATAGACTTTGTCCTTCTAGGTAATAGGAGCATTTGCAACGAGAATATAGTTACTTTCTTTGGGTCAGCAAATGCGTTTGGCATGCTTTGCAATATATTGCAAATGAATTATCTTTTTATGAACTTCAAGTTCATATTATCTTATTCGAGGATCGAGATGTATAAATAATAATTCATTCCATGTAACTTTTTCTCAACTGTTTATCATGTCTCCCCCTCATGTTAGAAAAACTAACTTGTTTCCTCAAGTTTGAGAACCCATCTTTGTGCGTTATGGTATTAATCATAATATACACCGCACATCAATAATAATATCTTTTGTACTTACAAGGTTTTGTCCCACTGGGTTTTCCTTGCAAGGTTTTTAACGAGGCAACCAAAAGGCGTATTATTAGATATGTGTACTCTTTTTCCTTCTCTAGAATTTTTTTCCCACTGGGTTTTATTTTAGTTAAGGTTTTAACGAGGCACATTATCTGTTGAATAGACATTCAAGGGGGAGTGTTATAAATAGAATTTTATTTATGGTGAATGTCTATATTTAGGGAAATTCTAGGATTTATTACTTCGTGGCTAAGTCACCCTTTCCCTATAAATAGAGGGTTTCTATTCCATTGTAATTCATCCCAAAAATCAATAAGAATTCTCTCTCTACTTTTCTCTGCAATATTCTTCTTCTTCTTTTATTGTTCATAACATAGAGAAATTTGTTCTAGCATTGTTCAATATAAAGGCAATTGGTTTACCTTGAATTTGGAGAATCAATTTAGCTTTTTATTAACGTTCACCATGATTGAATTCCAGAGTTTATGTATCAGAAATACTCAGAGCAAAACAAGAAGTGAACAACAAATATGATGAGTAAAATATATTTTGACCATTGAGCCTGTAGGCACAAATTAAAGGTGATTAACTTAGTTCTTTACGTTGCTGCAGCCTGCCTAGCTAATTAATTTTTATTAGGCAAATAGTTTTTATCTTGGTTTTGTTGTAACACATTTTAACGCAGCGTGTAGACTAAAGAATATCCGGAGATTAGATCTAAGCAAAAATGATATTACAGATGACAGTATGCCACATTGCCTATTCAATGATCTTCATATCTTGACTTGTCCGGGAATTGTTAAGAAAAACTGTAAATAATTACGGAAAGAGAAACAATATAAAACAGAAGTATAGAAGAAGCAGAAATTAATTCGAACTTGTTGAATTTACAGTGTTTTTCTCAAGGAAATTAATTCACTCCTAGTATCCGATGTTTAAGATTATTTCCTTTAGGATAGAAGGGATTACACACTGGTTTAGTGGTTCTTCAAACCCCAGTGCTTCAGCGAACACAAATAGCGGCGGTGAATCACACTTACTTTATCTGTTTTTGTAAGAAAACAATGCAGAGAAGAAGACGAGATTTCAGAATTTTCGTAAGGAAAATCTGAGAGAATAGCCAGATATCTACAGCCAACATTGGATTCAAACGAAGAGGTGCAACTTTCCAAAAAATTAATCCATCAGATCATTTGCCACAGCTCGAGGCTTGCCTTCTTCTCAACTCTTTAAAATCTATAAGAAGTCTAATTATATATATACTCAACAAACGAGCTTTCCTCCTCCAATATGGGACAATGTTCCTTTTCAAAGGAGGAAAATTCAAAAAAAATTCCCATCCATTTTTCATTTACTCTTTTTTTGAACTAAAAACCTAACAGGAATAACCTCAAGAATCCAATCACATTCTATCCCGCAAATTAAGTTGGATAATTTCTGTTGTTATATGCGCTGATCTCAGTGGCGAACCCAGGATTTTATTCAAGGGGGTTCAATCGTAGAAGTATAACTAATATAAGCGGCATAAGGCACGAGGAGCAAGTTTTCTTTTTATCTTTTTTGCCTTTATTGCTCGCAAAGTGATCTCGTAACAAAGTCCTCTTAAAGTTGGTTCTATATTTTAAAGAAATTCTTGCTTATTTTTGTTTGACTTAAAAGGTTAACGAACAGTGTTTAAGCAAATCAAACAAATGTATGAAAAGGGGTAAATCATAATCAAAGATAATCGACACTAGAGTATGAGTAATCCTTTGTGGTTTGGTGATTCGGTGCAGTTAAAGGACAAAGTTGCGTGATAATGTTACAAAGATCAGAGGTATCCGTTTTTCAGAGAAAGAGAGAGAGAAATTGAGACAGAGAGATAGAGAGAGTACGTAGAAATGTTATTGGTCAAAGATCCTCCCCCTTTACACAGTTGGGAACCCCCCTTATATAGCGGAGGAATTTTCTCTTTTTCCCTATTTACGATATAAAGATAAAATATATAAACTAAAGATAAAGTGCACGTTACAGAGGGCCCGACGTGATTACATGGTCGTCCCTTGGGCCCGACCTTTGTCCACACGACAGGTCGAAGGCATTTTGAGGACGGGGTTGGTCAAACTCGACCCTATACAGTTAGTCCCTCCGCCCGTCGAGGTCGCAGTACGATGCGTCCTTGATGGGCGGAATTGATGCCCTCGTTCTTTAGGGAGTTTGACCCCGCCGGGAGACCGTGACGTGACATATAGGAGGCAGTCATCATGACAGTCAGGCCGTCAAGGCGTGGTGCCTTCCCTGATGTGACGTTGACAACTGCAGATGTCATCATTACGCATATTCTCGAGGTAGGAACTCAGCGATTCCGGCGCTTGGTTTCCCGCGCTGGTTCAAATTCTGACTCTTCGATTCTTGTGCTTCCCAATCCTTATAAATAGGGAGGGGTTTAACTTAACCGGAACTTTTGACTACTTACACTCCCTTCCTAGGATATATTTCCTTTTTCCGGTGAATTTTTCTTGATCGAGAATCCCCTTCCCTATATCGTGCATAGATCTTCCTTCATTATCACCGCAATGCCTAAACCTTACCGCGGCGACGAGATGATTCCGGCGGTTGCACCATTGAATCCGCCCTCGCCTTCTGATGAAGGTGTGGCGGAGGGAGAAGAGGATATGCGTCCTCTGACCATGGAGGCGCTGCTGCCTCAACGCACCTCATCGCGGAACGATTTTAGTAAGGATTTCGCCACTCCGGTCCCTGAGATTTCCAGGTCGTTGCAGAACCATCTGGATGGTCTCCGCGTCAAGTATAATGTACCGGCATACGTAGAGACGATTCCGGCCGGGAAGGATCTTGTGACCGTTCACAGGCCGGGATTTTGCGCCTTTTATGAATACCCGTTCACGATTGGCTACAACCTTCCCCTCTTTCCGCTGGTGGAAGAGTTTTGCCGGTTTTATAATGTCTGCCCAGCTCAGCTTACGCCGTACACGCTGAAGATGCTCCGGCTGTTAACTACGCATGCGGAGTTGGCGGGGTGTAGCGTTACGTAGGGGTGTGCATTCGATTTATCGATTCGATTTTGACCCTTACCGATAATTACTTATCGATTATCGATTTGTACATATGCTTGTTGTTATCGTTTCAATAAGGTTTCGATTTCGATTTATCGATTTTTGGGGCTTATCGATTCGGTTATCGATAACACCAATAAGAACTTATAGTAATTTAAGCTGCGAGTAGCAGTAATCCCATGCCCGAGATCGTTTTTTCCTTTGTTGTGTAATTGTCGAGTGAGTAGTTGCAGGCTTGCAGCAGTAGACTCAGAACCTCTACTTTCATCAACCACTTGATCAATTTTATCATTTTCAGCCATATGAAGTGAATGAAGAATGTAACTTACAGTCTTAAACGAGTTGAATGAAGCAAAGGTGCAAAGCAAGACGAAGTCAGCACTCCTCGCTCTTGACCTACAAATTATGGCCGGAAAGAAATCAATTTAAATAAGTTTGTTACACATACGAAATTCATATATCTGCTTCACTGTCAAAATTGCAATGTCAAAATAGCTGAAGCTATTCACTCGACAGTGAGATTCTACGAGTAGCGGGAAACGACGATAATCAACGGAGAACAAATCTTTCCATCAGAAAACTTATCAATTCTGAACAAAGAAGTTTAAGGTTAAGCAGAAAGATTAACATTATAAAACATATATGAAGAAATAAAAAACCAAGTTCAAATTAGAAGCTCTAAGCTCTAATTGCTCACAACTTTTCCTCTATTTTCTTCCCAGTGATTAAGCAACTAACTTTTAGTATTAATAATAAAACAAAGTTGCATGCTTCAACAGTACATCCCCTAAATTAAACCACTGTTTCTTGAAGTTTCTCCAAGTGCTTCCTTCCTTTAAGAAGCAAAGTGCATATATTCAACATGATTCACAGTGAGAGCAATCCATTAAAGTATTAAACAATTGGATTAGCTATACAGTTTGCTGTTCCCAGACGAAATACAAGCTACATATTCATACATGAACGATGAAAACAAAAAGCATCCTATGAAACAAAAACCATCAGAGCACCAGCAAGTGTTTTCTGGAATAGGAATACCGGAAACGACGATAATCAACGGAGACTATCTTTCTGACAGACCAGATCTCGATTCGATGGTGGCGAGTGGCGATTTGAAAGAAAACGCTGAAGTGAAGACTCACACTCACTGAAGACTGAAGAGAAGCGGGCAAGCGGCGCTGAAGGAAATAATAGGGTATTAGGGTTAAGTGAAGGAAAGGGTAGTAATAGTATTATAAAATAAGGGTATATTTGTCTTTTTAATATATCTTATCGGTTTATCGATAAACCGATAAACCGAAGAGGACAAATCGAAATCGAAATTGATAACTCGATAAGGAAAATTTCGAAATCGAAATCGAAATCGATAAATCGATAAACCGATATCGATAAACTGATAACAAATAATCGATTCGATTTATCGATAAACCGATACGAATGCACACCCCTAGCGTTACGGTCCATCACCTCTTGCAGCTGTTCAATGCCTGTTATATGAGGGGGATCATGGTACATTTACGGGGTCGCGGTACGAGGGGGCTGGTGGTTAAGACTGACGACCGGTCCAGCCGCGGGTTTTGGCGTAGGTACTTTTTCATCAGGACCGAGCACCTGGTCTCCGATCCTGTCGGGTTCCCGGAGAGGTGGAATCCGCAACGTAAGTGTCTCAGTCCGTTACGTATTTTTGTTTTCCATCGCTGCTGTTCTAACCCTTTATGTTGCAGCTATGGCTCATCCACCCCGACTTGTTGCCAACCTTAGGGGATGGGTCGCTGGTCTGCTACCCCACGCGGAGGGGACCCGTACTTGGCCAGCTTTCATGGAGCGCTACGGCCCAAAAGTCTCTTCAGGTAAACTTCCGATTTCTGTCGTGCACAGTTCGTGATGCCGCCCGCTCGTCCCCTCTTTACGTATACTTTTCCTTTTGCAACAGGTCGTGGGGCTTCGAGGAAAAAGGCGGCGCCCCCTGTTTTGACGCGAGCTAATGCTGCCTCAGACGACCGAGACATACTGGTCGAGCCCTCTCGAGGGGATCCTTCTACCCCTTTACAAGGGGCTACCTCTGCGACCATGGTGGTGTGGGGCCCGACACCATTGGCACCGGCCCCTCACCCAGCGGACGAACCTTCTGGTGGCGAGGAGTCGCTAGAGAGGAAACGGAGGAGACTCGAGAAGGGCAAGGCAGTGGCGACTGAAGATAGGAGTGAGGTGCGTCGGCCTCGTCCGACTCCTAGGCGCGTGTTCATGGCCGACGCCATTCTTTCGGGGAGGTCGGCTCGACGGGGGGATGCCGCTCCAAGCGTTAGCCCTGCACGGGTTGTCGGGGGACGGCCATCGACCAACGTTGAGGGGCCCAGCGGTGCGGCAAACGGGTCGGAATCTGACATCGCTCAGGAAGATATCGACGAGTTTGTGGGCGGCCTGACCCATGTAGAGATGACGACGGAAGGTTCTGACCGTCCCATTACAATTCCGACGACTTTCAATCTTCTGTCGAATAGTGAGCAGGCCGCCTCGGCCTTTACTTTGCTGTGTGCTGCCCCTGAAAGCAGGACGCTCAGTACGGTAGGTGACGTGGAGCTATCCCGCAGGGTGTCGGGCATGGCTTTACAGGTACTTATTCCCTTCCTTTCGTGTTACTGTCGGGCGGGTTTGGGGTGTATTCGCTCACTTTTTCTCTTTTACAGACCCTTGTACTGGAGGTGGAGAGGGGACGTCGTGAGCGGAAACGGACTGCCCTCTTTAACAAGATGCTAAAGAAATACAGGAAGTACTGCTCTAAACATCAAGCAAAGGCTGGTAGGGGGCAGTCCCAGTCGGAGCGCAGGGGAGCCGAACTGGAGGAGGCGGACAGCGAGCTGATGAGGGTTGCAGCCCGCAACAGCGAGTTAGAGGAGCTCCTCAAATCCAAAGATAACGAGCTCGAATTGAGCCGGGGGGTGGCGGCGGAGAACGCCGAATTGCAGCGGAGGGTGGCGGAGCTGACTGCTGAGCTTGATGCCAAGGCGGCGGAGATTCACAGGCTTTCACGACCTTGTGCTTCCCGCCCTTCGCCTGTACAGATTGCGCGTCGTAATGCGCATGAGATGTGGATTTTTGCAGAAGCCAAGGTCGATATGTACAGAGAGCTTCATGCTGCGGGCCGGGCTACCGAGGAAGAAGTCCAGAGACGAAGGGACGAGGCTCATGCCGCTCGTGAAGCGTGCGGTTACGACTTCGACTCTCCCGATGGGGGCGGGCTTGCTTCCGACGATATCAACCATCTTGAATCCGGTTCGTGCTATAGTGATGTCTACCATTCGGGGGATGATGGGCAATCTTGACCATGTATATGTACGTTTTTTGTTTGCACAGTGTACTACGACCCGGTCGTGGGGGTGAATGTAAATGTGATTTTTGTTGTAATATAATTTTTCCTTTGTCTGTTCGTTCGTCACATTGTTTAGTTTTGGTAGAGCCTTTCATTTGTCGAGCTGTCATGCCGTGGTTCCATTGGGGTCGACCTGATATCGCTGGCCTTAGTCGTCAGGATGCTATTGACTTTTGTCGAAGTAATGTCCGTCAAAGTTCGAACGAGGTTGAAGCTCGAGTGGGGTCGAACTACACTATTTTGATGGCGAAGGCCTTAGCCTGAGTCCCAGTTCGAGCGAGGTCGAACTGCATTATTTTAATGGCAAAGGCACTTAGCCTGGTCGTGGTTCGAGCGAGGTCGAACTGCATTATTTTAATAGCGAAGGAACTTAGCCTGAGTCCCAGTTCGAGCGAGGTCGAACTGCACTATTTTAATGGCGAAGGCACTTAGCCATTGGGATGTTGCTTCGACTATCGTCGAAGTAGTACCCGTCGTGGTTCGAACGAGGTTGGACTGGTGTTGACTGTTTTTTTGTTTGCGTAATGGAGATCTTGTTTATACAATGGATATCTTTATTCATTCAATGGAGGATTCTATTCATACAATGGAGAACAACGGAGATACTAGGGTAGTCCCTTCGCCATGTTGGCCTACGTGGTGAACTCGTGCTTCTTGTTCCACCTGGCGTCCCCTTCGTCGCCTCGTTAAAAACCTTCCCGAGAAAACCCAATTGGGACAAAACTCGGGTAAGGGAAAAAGAGTACGACTCGGGAGACACCTTTCAGAAGTGGAAGTGCTTGAGATGGGCGATGTTCCAATTGTTTTGGAGTAACTTTCCCTCCATCGTTTCTAGTTGGAATGCTCCTTTGCTAGCTGCTGCCGTAATTTTGTATGGCCCGTCTCAGTTGGTCCCTAACTTTCCTTCGTTCGGATCTTTCGATGCCAGTGTTTTGGCTTTGAAAACATAGTCGCCGACTTTAAGCGGTCTCACCCTGCTTTCCTGTTGTAATATCTTTTCGCTTGTTGTTTTTGGGCGGCCATTCTTATGTGGGCTATGTCTCTTCGTTCCTCGACCTCGTCCAGGTCTTGTAACCTGCTGGCGTCGTTGTCTACTCCACTGGTGTGTGAGTATCTCAGACTGGGTTCACCGATCTCGACGGGTATGACGGCATCGGTTCCATAGACCAATGAATAAGGCGTCTCCCCCGTGCTGGATTTGGGCGTAGTCCGGTACGCCCATAATACCTCGGGTAATAACTCGGGCCACAGCCCTTTGGCTTTTTCGAGCTTCTTCTTTAATATGTTCAGTATTGTTTTGTTTGAAGATTCGACTTGACCGTTAGCAGCCGGATAATACGGGGTAGAGAGTATCCGCTTGATGTGCCACTTCTCGAAGAAGACGGTAGTCTTTTTGCCGATGAACTGGGGTCCGTTGTCGCAACTGACTTCTTTGGGGATGCCAAAACGGCATATGATATTTTTCCATATGAATGCGATTACCTCTTGCTCGCGTATTTGCGCGTACGCACTTGTTTCGATCCATTTAGAAAAATAGTCAGTTAAAACTAACAGAAAGCGTACCTTTCCTCGTCCAGCTGGTAGGGGGCCGATTATGTCCATCCCCCATTTTATGAACGGCCATGGTGAAGTGACCGAGTGGAGGAGTTCTCCTGCCTGGTGTATCATAGGGGCGAACTTCTGGCATTGTTCGCATCTTCGGATGTAGTCCGCTGCCTCTTTCTTCATGGTGGGCCAGTAGTAACCGGTGCGTATGAGGCACCGAACAAGAGCGCGGTTCCCCGTATGGGCGCCGCAATGGCCTTCATGCACTTCTTCCAAAACTTGCTTCGTTTGGTGTGGCCCGAGACATTTAGCAAGGGGACCACCGAACGTTCTCTTGTAGAGCTCGTGGTTTATGAGGCTGTAGCGGGCTGCTTGTACCCAAAGTTTCTTGGCTTCCTTTTTGTCGTGTGGGAGTGTCCCGTCCTGCAGGTAGGATACAAACTGGTTGCGCCAGTCCCAAGTTAAGCTTAATGAGAGTACCTCGACATGGTCGACGGCTGAATGGAGGAGAGTGACCACGTTCTCTTTGTTGATATTTTTGGTGGCTGCGGCTAGTTTTGCTAGGTTGTCCGCCTCGATGTTCTGTCCCCAGGGAATCTGCTCGAAGCGACATTCGTCGAACTCCGTCATCAGCTTGCGGATTTCTGACTGGTATTTTTGTAGCCT